>NC_056730.1:548929480-549229480 GCF_019279795.1 Protopterus annectens | reverse complement strand
CAAAAAAATACAGGTTGTTAGTAAAGAAGAGAAATTCTGGCTTCTCAACAGCAGTGAATATAAAGAAAATATGTTTGTTCCAAAATCACATGTAGTATATAGTACTTGTCAACCTAAAATACTTACCCTCAAATTTATATTCTAAACAACATTTTAAAAATTAGAGTATTAAAACTAACACACGGAAAAGTACTCTCTCAGTAATGCATTCACAGTGCCTCAGAAAAGGAAGCTGTAAGTGACACCATAATACAATGCTATAGAAAGCACAAAGGACTTTACTACCATCACATTTTTTTTCTGTTTGATGGTACCTGTGGTACAGATTTCACTTAGAAACCTTTACAAGGGATGCCACTGCACCACTTTAAGAAAGTGGAAGCCTCTGCTACACCTTCCAGACAGATATTTGATATATGAGATCCCCTTGCACTGAATTCAGCAGCATCTTCCTATTATTAAGATTATATACAGTGCTGTCTTCTTGTGAACTGTCTGCCTGAACAATGCAAGTACAACCAAAAACTGTACTATGCATTTCCAGTACAACAGGCCTCTCAAACAAGAGACTTGGCAGCTTGCCTTTCTTAATCAATCATAAGGAAACTGACTCCAGGCCAAAGGTACTGCAAGCTTCTAAACCTCAAAAAAGGTGCAAAAATCATTAACATCTAACTCAGTCCTTTGATACAATGGGGTGAAGGGCTGACTATGACCTAAATGACCAGAGTTTCAATAGACATAAGTGCTGATAGAGCTATTTAGGGGGTGATGGGACTGAACAGCTTATGCAAGCTCACCCACCCTGGTGGGAAACAGTATCTATTTCCAATCAATGGACTTGTTTCCATGCATGTAGAAGTTTTCACATAACTAATGCTGCAAATCCAGGTGATGTGTGCCTGTGCCAGTGGTACACAAGGATGCAATTCTGACTATGTCCTATGTGCTCCAAGTCTGAGCAGTAGTTTGGGTGCTTGACAATGCAAGCAGGAAGGATGGCTACACCAGTCCTTGGGGGTGGGGAGGTGCACACGTTTAGGGAGCACTCAAGCAGTTTGGCTCCAACTGTGGAGACTGGAGAAACAACCACTAGTTGCTGCCTGAGGGGTGGCTAGGGTGTCCTGATGATGCTAACCCCTTCTGAAAGTAAAAGACAGTTCACTGTTGATGCCCACTGAATACCCCACCCTCGAGATGTAAGTATGGGTTGGAGTAACAGGTAAAAAACATTCAACTTGGAAGCAGTATTACATTGCCTCGGGATGCCTTGCTCTCCTTTTTGGCCTAAATTTGTAGTCTGGTGGGGGTGGGAAGGATCGGTAGACCTGGTACTTAAGGAGGGCCACTGAGAATAACTGATGGTCACCTGTGGGAGAGCAAAAATATCTCAAAAAATAAAAAATAAAAAAATAGCTGTCATAGGCTTGGAGCTCCCAGAGGTAGTTCTTGGGGGACATATTTGCAGGAGCAAGCACTTGTCAAGAAAGGTAGTCTGAGGCCACTGCAAAAAAGCAAGCATTCATGTCTGCTACCACAGCGACTACAGAAGGATGAAGCCCTGACCATGACCCAGCTGACTTTAGATCAATTAGCAACTCCGGCACTAGAGTAGCTGGGTTGGGGAGGATGGAACTAGCTGCTGACACAAGCTCCACCATCCTGGAAGTAGGGAAGCCGTTCATCCCACTGCAATGCCATTACCCACAGGAAATGGAGGTATACCAGGAAGGAGGCCAATATTAGTTCATTGAAACTCCAATTCCACAAATAACTATTCAGTCGACTCCTATTCAGTGAATGTCCTTTTATTGAATGTTCAGATCAGTGAACTTCTTTCCCAGGCCACTGAATTAGTTGGTCAACATGTGGAAATTTGCCCTTTTCCCCACTGTAGACCGATCTTGGAGTTGGTATATATAAGTTGGAGGTGGGGGTGCAGCCCCCCACTTTGGTGGGTTTGTTATACTGCAGTGTGTATCATTCGGTATGCTGGCCTACTAAGTTAATTACCTGGGAAAACGTTCACTGATCTGTGCATTCAATAAAAGGGTAGTTCACTGAATAGTGTTCAATGAATAGATATTCACAGAATTGGAGTTTCGATTAAATAATATAGACCCTATATATAGAAAGGAGCACTATGGGCCAGGGACGTGCAAGGCTCTGTCAAGTTGTGTTTGCATGGTAGCTTTAAGGAGGAATGGAAGGAAATGCACACTCATACTGCAAGGCATAGCAATACTTCACTTCAGCTGCCAGGGGATAGATTAGGCAAGTCAAGAAAAAAGTCCCCATTGTTGAAATGCCAACAAGAGCACAAGCAACCCCTATGGCTGCCTAGATGACTGCTCCTCAATATGGCTCTTACTTTGTTGCTGATAGCTATATAGAGCAATGAAATGGCAGTCATTTTTGGGGGAGGCTTGATGGTCAGCAGGCAGAGGGTCACAAAGCATACAAAAAAGCATGTTAGTCCTTAACCTGGTTTTGGCATGCAAGTGCTGCAAATAATGGCAATGATAAGCATGTAATATGATTCATTCTCATGCTAATTATGCATATTTTCGAATCCTATTTTTACCAAACAGCACAATTCTATTAAAGTGTGCAAAGACCCATGCTTTACTATGGTAAACTTTCATAAATACTGCCCCTTCTGGATTAATTAAATGAGTTTACACATAGTAATCTTTTAATAACCATGTTTGTGTGTGTGTGTGTGTGTGTGTGTGTGTGTGTGTGTGTGTGTGTGTGTGTGTGTGTGTGTGTTTTCTGTATTACATGTGCATATTTCAATAAAAAGATTAAGCAGACTCCTAAAAAGTCAAAAATAAAACCACAAATATGTGAGGGTACTCATCAAACTACAGATCTTCAAAAAATACCATCACCACTGCAATGCATTCATTACATATAGGACTCTTCTGGCCAGACTTTATGAGTAGTCAGACATCCTCAGACCAAAGTGCAAAGTTATCTCCCAAGCCTAGGATATCAGCAAAAAACTTGGCAATAACAGGAGAGTAACCTGTGTAATCCCATCTTCTTTTTTGGAGCATGGAATTAGCAAGTGTGTATGACCCCTATCCTAACTAACGGAAGGGGGACCACAGCAACAGTGAAACATTGGAGGTATAAAAACAACCCACATTAGACTAGTCCCAAAGCACTTAATACAGAATACAGAAAGGAAGCAGGACATTTACATATCTACATAAACACATATGCCTCATTCATCACAATGCAAATCCCAAGTATATCTAAACATACTTTTCCCAATAGGTAAAGCACGTTGCCCAAATGTATGTCTCCAGGGTGCAGTTTAAATGATAACCAAAAACAATCCAAAGGAGAAGACAGACATGAAGGGGAAAACATGGCTGGGAACTACTCCTGCAGCAATGACTCCATTATTCAAACATATACAGTTACAATAAGTACTGTCACACAAGTATATCACATTTATCATAAGGATCACAGCTGCAGTGCATTCATTATAGACACGACACTGACAATCAGTGAAAACATCGTTGATCTTATATATAGGTGGATGGCTACAGCATGCCTTTTTAGGACAGAATTAAAAAAAACACAGCCCTGCCATTGCTATGACATAGAGGGAAAAAGCATTTTCCATGGCTCAGATGATCCAGGTTCAATTAGCGACTGAGGAGCCTGAGGCACTGACAGGGAGGATGGGTGTACCTATCCTGGGAGGGAGGGAGCATGTGCACAGACAAACAAAATGACTAGAGCTTTCTGACAGAGGCCAGAAAGCCAAATATGGAGTTATTTCTGTAGGGTGGGTGGGTGACTTGCTTATTTCAGCTTCATGCATAAATATGAAGCATTCGCCACTCACACATGCTGTGGTTGGGAAAACTGGGTAAGTTGCAATAAAAATTTCCCAAAAGCAGTAGTATGATATGTGTTCTGAGACAGCTTACAGTTCCACTCCAGTCCCAACTCAGTCAGACAGAGAGTCAGGGGGTGTTTAAAAGAGGGTAGGTAGACCCAGCAGTGAACAGAAGTACAGAGATGCATACAAAAAGTCAGCATCATTGGGAGAATAACGACAGCATAAAGCAACACAACCTTACTTTTAGACTGAAAGTTCAACTTGTAATGCTTAGAGTATGGGTGGTCAAAGTCTAAGTGACCACTTCAAAGATGCAGGACTAAGACATTTTGATAAAGACTGCAGTTGTGGCTGTTGCCCTTGAACAGAATGTTTTGACATGGCTATTTAGAGGCCTAGTATTGCTGACATTAACTCAAGCAAACTGTCTTTGCATGTCATTTGGCCAGTCTGTTTGGATAATGCCCGATCCTCCCTCCTTAGCATTTAAGAGACAAAGACGTGGACAAACATCCTAAAAGTTTAGACTTATACCTGTTAGTATTAATTTATTTAACATTTGTTAACCAGGACGGTCCAACTGGACAGCTAGTGTCCATTTTCAGTGGAGTCCTGGGGAGAAAAGCTACATACAGTTACAAAATAGAGTAATGAGTGATAAACAGTTGTAGGCTACAAAGTGCAAATGATAATAACAGGAAACATGCTATAGAAAAGATTAAACAGTTAATAGTGCAAAGTTAAGACACAAATATGTGAGTATAGCACCTTCCTGGAATGAGCAAAGGTACAATGTATGGGCAAGAAATTTACGTAGTAAACAATATGTGCAATATATACAATGAGCATTGGTAGCGTATAGTATTGCAAGACATATACCTGGTAAAAAACAGTATGTACAATATACACAGTGAACACTGGCAGAGCACAGTATTAGTATACACCAGAAACATAAGGGAATAAACTCCTATAGTATGGTGAGGCTTCAGGGAGGTTCACTGCAGTTACATAAATGGTTGGTGTAGAGGTATGATTTAAGGAGGCTTTTGAAAGTGGAAATACAGTTTTGTAATCTGAGGTCAGGAGGTAGGGTGTTCCATGTTTTAGTAACTTCATGAGGGAAGAGAGATTCCCCAGAGTTGTTTTTACATGGAATGTTTTCGATTAGGGCTTTATTACTGGATCGTAATTGTCTACTAGAATTGTAGAAGTTTAGAGGGCCAATCAGGGCAGGGGGTTTCTCAGGATATTATACTATTTGGTGTGCTAGGGTGAGTTGGTGGTACCATAATAAATTGAAAAATTCAAGCCAGTGTAATGATTTGTAAGGATTGGCAGTGGTGGGAGTGTGATTTGGCATTGCTAGCAAACCTAGCGATTTTGTTGTAGCAAGTGGAAAGTTTGTTCATTTCAGTTTTATTTAGGTTTGTTAGTACTGAGGATGCATAAAGTAATGTAGATAAGAGATGAGTTCTAGCTATAGCAAATCTAGACTTGGAAGTTAGGTACCTTTTGCAGTGATAGAGGCAGCCTAGCTTTTTGTGGACTTTGGAGATAGTTATGAATATATGTTTGTTGAATCTTAGTTGCTGGTCAGTTGTTAAGTCCTAGTAATTTAGCCTCTGAAACTGGGGTGATGTGGCTCTTGTTGGTGAACAATATGGAGAAGCTGAGCTCATTAGTCTTTGTTGATGGAACAGCATAAGTTGTGTTTTCTTAGGGTTTAATATCAATTGTGATTTATTTAGCCAGTTCTCTATCTCTGTGAAGGATTCTTGGGCTTTTTGTTGGAGAAGTTGGATATCGGATGCAGAGCAGATCAGGGTTGTGTCATCAGCATATTGGACAATTTCAGCTTTTGTGGTTGCTAAGTGAAGTTGGTTTGTAAAGATGTTAAAAAGAAGGGGACGAGAATAGAACCTTGTGGTACACCTAGTGTGACAGGGAGTGGGGAGGATAGAGTAACTTTTAACCCGAGCAGGGTGGGGTTGTTACTGTTGAGTTCAGACAGGCAGGTTAAGAGTTTATTGTGAGAAATCATATCAAATGCTTTGGATAAGTCTAAAAAGGTAGCAGGGATTAGTTTGCCTTGGTTCCTGTAAGAGTTTATAGTGTTGGCAAAGTTAATTAGGGCAGTGCTAGTGCTATGGGATGGGAGAAAGCCATGCTGAGTTTTGGATAGTAGGTTGCTGTAGAGGAGGTAGGTGAAGAGTTGGTGATGAATGCATCGTTTTAGAATCTTTGATAGGAGTGACAGGACCGCAATGGGTCAGTAGTTAGAAAGGTCTGTAGAGGGGCCACCTTTGTGGAGGGGAATGTTGAATGAGGTTTTCCACAATGATGGAACAGTGTGTTTAGTAATGGATCTAATAATTAGTAATGAAATGGGGTAAGCTATAGCCCTAGATGCAAGTTGGAGGTATTTGGCGGGAAGATTGTCAGTGGCGAGGGTGGTTGGCTGGTTTGAGTTTAGCTAAGAATTTTTGGATAGCTGATATTGGTACTGGCATGTGTGAGAAGGGGGTAGTTTTTTTGGGGGGCCTTAGGGGATTGCGGGAAGTTGGTGGGACTTGTATCTTTTATGAGTTTAAGTATAGAGGAGGTGAAATAGTTGTTGAAACTGGAGGCTATGTCTGAGTTTGTACCTGCTATACTGGGAGGGGGTGTGGTGGTTTTTCCGGGCTGCAGGATGTTATTGACTGCTATCCAGAATTTTTGTGGGATGGTACTGTGTTTCTTTTGTAGGGAAATGTATTGATTTTGTCAGTCTTAATTTTTTTTTGCCTTACTTCGAAGTTCAAGAAAGGCTTGCCTAGTTGTGGGCGTTTTGTATTGGCACCAGGTTTTCCAAGCTTTGTTCCTGTCTTTAAGCAAGGCCCTTGTGGTTTTCTGCAGGCAGGGTTACTACATACTCTAATTGTTCTAATTGGGGCTAGGTGGTTAAGGATGTTTAGAAATGTGGAGTTCAAATATTCAACTGCCTTGTCTAGTGGGAGGATTTTGATGGGAGACCAGTTACAGGATTTTAAGGCTTCCAAGAAGTGATCTGTGGGGAAATTTTTGTGGGAACAGGTTTGTAGAAGGGAGAGGGAGTTATTAGGTTTAAGTTTGTGTCTAAGGATAAAAGTGGGGTTGTAGTCACAGAGAGTTGGGCAGTGTACTGCACTGATGGGCAGTATTGGGCGGGTTTGTGAGGATCCAGTCTAATATGGATTCCCTTTTTGTGGACTTGATGTGCACAGTCTTCTCCACCTTCTATGCGGACTGGGAGGGACAGAAAACTGGATGGATTGATCCAAGCAGAGCTCCAAGTTCACCTTAAGTATAAAAGACAGGTTAAGTCCTGTAGACTATTATAAATGTGAGACCTAGAACTGCAAGTCGTTCCCCCAAGACAAATGAAGTGGGACTCAGTAAGGAAAGAGTAAACCTCAAAACTTGCAGCAGAGAGGACTACCCTCTCTGCACTGCTACTTATACATGCTAACTCAGGCATTACTGTACCTAAGAATAAGGGGAACACTCCAAGGTACCACAATGTCTGATTTAGCATTTATAATATATATTACTCTCTATCATTTGAGCAAAAGTACAATTAATGGAAATAAAAGTCAGTAGGTACAAATGACTGAAAGTACATTTTACTGACAAGCCATTTCATCAAAAACATCCTAAACAACATGTATAACATAAAATATGATTATGCAGGGGAAGAATGGCAAGCCTCCCAGCACCCCTGTATTCCTTATATATTCTAACTCTATGGTCACACATCTGTGGAAAAAAACGCAACACATACTGAATCAGTGCTGGTGCACAAACATCTATAAATTAGTGGATATAACATTACACTGGCCATTGCCAGACCACATAAACACTTTAAAATGACTTCTCTAACAACTCCGATAACCAAAGCCGACACCATAAATACCATCTCTGGACTTCTGCAATTTTTGCTGAAATAGCTTTTCAGTCAAATGTACTTTTTGTTTGTTTGTTTTTATTTTTGCTTTTTTAACGAGTGGTTCAGTCAAAAGCATCTTCAATCAAATGTTGCTGAACTAATAGTGAGGGCTGGCTGATGGAAATAAACAATGAACATGTGCCAAATGGTTATATAATCAAATACCTTGATATTGATCACTATACACCAAAGGCCCACTCCAGTTTGATGTAAAGCATTCACTATAATGCATTCAAGTTACTACCTGTTGACATTCCAGGGGACATATAAGAAGCAATTAAACACATGACAAGATGGGTATGAAACTTTTATCTACAGATACTGCAATAGCAATGTGGAGACATACAAATTTGTACTACTACACTAAAAAAACTGTGCACATAGTAGTACACAGCCAAAAGATCCACATACTATTTTAGCTAAGCCAGACATCTTACCTGTGCACAGAAAGTACTGAACCAGGGCTATTGGCAGGTATACACTATGTACACTATAAAGTACAGTAATTCATGGGGGAGGGTGCAAAAAGCACTGGAAAAAAATGAAACTGTAAATTCTCACAAATGCCACTGCTTATTACATCAATTCACTAGTTAACTAAATAGTGCTGCTTAATAAAAAGGCGGCAACCATAAGACAACTGCCACAACTCAGGAGTACCTGGTCCCATAAGTAAAATGTATTAGGATGCTGCTGAGCCTACCGTTGGTGTTACAGTCCCCCCCCCGCACACCTCTTTTGTTAGCAGTCACTTGGTGGGTGGTGGCTAATTAACTGACACTGACTCAAAAACCCAAATTGCTTAGAATGAACTAATTTGAAGTGACGTGAAAAAGGAGGGGAGGTTTTACAACAGCAACAGCTGCAAAAAGCATAGTGTTATGAAGCCTTATATGCAATAAACTCATAAATAATGGGCCAGAAATGTATCTTAGCTCCACAGCTCTCAACCTCTTAAAAGTCAGGACAAAGCCAAAAATAATGGAAGGAAAAAACCAAAAAAATGGGGACAAATTTTAAATATTGTTATAAATTTAGAAAATTGTTAGAATAAAAGGGTTGTGTTAACATGCATTTTTTGAAGGATATGAAGTCTGAAACTCAAATGCCCATCATTACTGAATTCAGTCTTCAATAATTTGCCAAAAAAAAATCCAGAAAAGCACAGATTTTACGAGGAACAGACCAAAAATATGAGGTAAAAATATGGTTATTCTGCAAAAATCTGGATAACTGAGAGGTATGCTCAGATCACTGAGATATGCTGGTGCTGGTGGGGAGGGGTCATCACCGTCAGTTTTGTATTGGATCCCATGGTCTGGAAAGTTGAACTAATGAAGTACAGACTCATCTGCTTCATTCAGTCTGTTGTTTATCATGCTTCTTTCCTTTGAGTATTTCAGTCTTTAACTTCTGGTCGCACCCGCGTGCCTCTAAACTGTACTAATTTTGACAGCACTTTTTCAATCGTAGCCTTACTTAACCTCTCTCCCCAGATTTCTGAGTCCATTTACACGATTTACATGGAATTTCATGCTGTAGATGCATTTCAGTCATGGAATACATTAAAAACTGTTGTCTCACTTAACTACAACTTGTACTGAAAAGTGCTTTAGCAGTTATTTTTTCTTGTGGCTCCAGTTACTAGTGCTTACGCTGCAAGCATTAGTATAGCCACAGCCTAAGTAGAAGCATAATCAACATGTAGCAAAATCTGAAACCCAGTAATTATAAAATAAAGATAGCTTGAAACTCAGTAATGTTCGTGGGCTTGCATGTGATCACTCGCACATGCTGCTTGTTCCATAATTTGGATGAAGGTTTCATTTAAATTATCTGTGTACTACTGTGTTTCATGTCTTGCAAGAGGTATGTGTGCTCATTACTTTCTTTCTTCTTTTTTTAATTTTTGCATCATGCAAATACATATTATCTGTAGACAACGACAGCGGTACACACTGCCCCCAGTAACACTGCATTCATGTTTACTTTTTACAGCAGTCAAAGAGGGAGGGAAGGTCTGTAGCAGCACATTTAAATAAAGTGGCCATTATTTCTGCTGCTTCTCCATGATCTCACAGTGAAGAGATGATCACCATAAGCCACTTTATGTTTGAGGACAGTCTGTGGGTGAAAAACAGAGAATGGGGAGCAGTTGCACTTTGTGCCTGTGACTGCTACATAAGCATGAAGACTTGAAGTTCCTTACTCTGACCATTTTTTCTATTGCTTCCTCACAATCCAACATGCATAAACCGTCAGTGCAGACAATTCTCCCTCAAGAAAAGCAGAATTGTACCTTGCAGCTACTTAATAAATAAATATATAACAACTGACACAACACAAGTGCAATGAAGTAATGTTTTCTTTTACAACTGATTAAGGTGTCTTTAGCAGGTGTTTCACAGCTAGCATACAAAGAGACAAATGTAAAGTACAGTTGTGTACACTTACCATAAATGTAGATGTTCGAGTGCATTCACTGTTGCAGTCATTACATTTGGGTAATCTGCCGGCAGGTTGCCCTCAGTCGGCCTGATTAACAAAGTCTTGGGTCCTGCGTCAGTTGCTGTCCCTTCTTCCATGACGTCAGGTCGTCAGGGGTATAAAACATGCAGCAGACGCCATTACATCAGTTTTTCTTGCCCCAGATGTCAGGTGCCCCCATAATGGGAAGCAATAAAATAAAAAAGTACAATAATATACCTCCAACAAAAAAGCAAATACACCAAAAAGCTTTTAAGCATAGTAAAGGAAAGTAGAGGTATCACCAAAAGAAGTTAGGGGACTGGAGGGGGGGGGGGTAACCAGGACTGCAACAGTGAATACACTCGAACATCTACATTTATGGTAAGTGTACACAACTGTACTATGTTCTTCATGTTTCACTGTTGCAGTCATTACATCTGGGTAGATTCCCATAGCTATGGTTGGGAGTAGGAATTTAAATAGCAATAGGACCAGCTATAAGGCCCTGCAAAACCGCAGTGGCAAAGCCAGCTCTGGATTTAGAAAAAATTGGCAAATGATAATGCTTGGTGAAAGTATGTACAGAACTCCAGGTAGCAGCTTTTAGGATGTCCTTGGTAGGGACGCCTCTGAGAAAGGTTGTAGAGGTAGATGCAGCCCTGGTGGAGTGAGGTCTGATCCCTTGGGGGATAGGTTTTCCATGGTGCTTATAGCAGAAATGAATGCAATGGCCTATCCATTTAGACATGGTTTGCTTTGAAATAGCCTTTCCCTCTGCCCCTGCAGCAAATGCCACCAGCAATTGTTCAGATTTCCTTAGAGATTTAGTCATGTCCAAGTAGAATCTAAGTTGTCTGTGCACATCTAAGGAATGGAATATCCGTTCCCCTTTGTTCTGTGGACTGGGAAAGAAGGTTGGCAAATGAATGGAGTGATTAAGAGCCACACTGGATACCACCTTCGGCATGAAGGATGGATTGGTTCTGATAGACACCCTGTCCACATGAAAGATGATGAAAGGCTCCACTGCCATAAGGGCCTGTAATTCAGATACCCTTCTAGCTGAAGTGATTGCTAAAAGGAAAGCTGTTTTCCAAGAAATAAATGTTAAGTCCACAGTAGCAGCTGGCTCAAAAGGAGGTAGAGTGAGTTTCTCCAAAACAAAATTAAGGTCCCAGGCTGGGGTTGGAGCTCTCCTGGGTGGTCTCAAATTTTTGGCCCCTCTGAGGAGCTGCTTGAGCAGTGGATGAGAGAAGAGGGGAGGTTCTGTGTTATAATGAGCTGAAATGGCTGAGGCGTGGATTTTAATAGAGGAAAAAGACAGGCCCTTGTGAAGCCTCTCAGTTAAGTATTGTAAAATCTGAGGTAAATTGGGCGCTGGTGTGCTCATCCCTTGAGATTGGTTCCAGACACAGAATCTTTTCCATTTTTCAGCATAACATTTTCTAGTACTAGACCTCCTTGTCTCCAAAATGATATCCATCACAGGTTTACTGAGGGATGGTAAAGAAGAGATTAGGTAATCAGCCAGGCTGCAAGGTTCAGTGTTAGAAGCTGAGGGTGCAGAATCTGGTTCTCCTGCTGGGACAACAGGTAAGGAATCTGAGGCAGGTGCCATAGGGATAACTGTGACACACTGCGCAGTAGGGGGTACCAGTGTTGGCGTGGCCAGTCTGGAGCAATCAAAATCATCCTTGGTTTGTCCTGTTTGATTTTTAGTAGTACTTTGGAGAGCATACGCAGAGGGGGGAAGGCATAGACCGATAGGTTTTTCCAGGTGAAGGGCAGAACATCCACTTTCCAGGCTTGTTTGTGGGGAGTCCTTGTGCAAAATTTGTCCAATTGGTAGTTCTGGGGAAGAGGCGAATAGGTCTATATCTGGGCTCCCCATTTGCTTGTCAACATGTTGAAAATCCTTATTTCCAGTTTCCACTCGTGGGTCTATGAGGTTTCTGCTTAGTCCGTCTGCCAGTGTATTTAGTTTTCCTGGCAGGAATTGAGCTTGTAGATTCACTTGGTAGCTCAAGGCTGTGTTCCACAATGCCATGGCGAGTCTGCAGAGGGGGTAAGAATGTGTACCCCCTGCTTCTTTATGTACCACATAACAGTGGTGTTGCCCGTCTTTACTATGAGTTGTCCTGGAAGAATGTGATCCTTGAAGGCTGTCAATCTTTTTGATTGATATGCAGTTGCATTTGACCTGGGTTCCATATGCCCTGAATGCACTTCCCTGCCAGGTGAGCCCCCCCATGCATAGTCTGATGCATCTGTTAGGGTTTGGGTGGCAGAGGGTGGTGTGAAAGGTAGTCCCTTGTTTTGGTGGCAGGACTATGCCCACCAAAGGAACTCTAGGCATAGGCAAGGTATGATAGGAATCATTGCTTCTAGATCCTGGAAATGTTGACACCACAGGCTTTTTAGATACCACTGTAGTTTCCTCAAATGCAGACTTGCATATGGAATTAGAAGAATGCAGGAGGCCATGAACCCCAAGGCTTGCAGTATTTGTCTTGCAGATAGCAGGGTTTTTGTGGCCACTTGTTTGAAGTAGGTTGTCAAATGAATTTGTTTCTCTGGCGTGAGGTAAGCCATCTGGGAAGTTGTATTTAAGCTTGCTCCCATGAATATAATTTGTTGACAGGGTTCCAGGTGAGATTTCTTTTCGTTTATGGTGTACCCCAGACAAGTTAGAACCCTTTGTACAAAGGCCAGATGCTGCAAAAGTATGTCCTGACTTTCTGCCTGAATTAGACAATCATCCGGGTATGGGTATATTTGAATATTTTTTTGCCTGCAAAATGCAATAACTGGAGCTAGGCATTTTGTGAATACCCTGGCACAGTAGATAAGCCAAAGGGCAGTGCAGAGAACTGATAGTGTGTGTAGCCTGCTTTGAAGTGAAGGTATTTTCTGCAAGATTCCCTGATTGGGATGTGCAGGTATGCTTCTTTCAAATCTAGTGTTGCCAACCAGACGTCTTTGCCTAGCATAGGAAGCAATTGGTGAAGAATCAGCATCTTGAATTTTGGAATCTCCAAAAAGGTGTCTACGCCATGAATTGTCTTTTCTGGGTGCCAGGAAAACTCTCGAGTAGAAACCTTATCCCTTTTCCTCTTCTGGTACCAACTGAATAGCACCCATGCTTAAGAGAGAAAGTACTTGTTTTTGGGCCTCTGCCCACTGATTTGGGGGTAGGTCCAGCCACCTGTTTGGTATTGGCAATGTGTGGAAGTGAAATCTGTATCCCAGGGACACTATATTTAAAACCCATTTGTCCTGGGTAATGAGATCCTAGTTCTTTGCATGAAGAGCAATCTTTCCCCCAAAGGGGCAGTCAATTGATAAGTGCTTGGAAATTTTAAAAGGAAGTCATTGAGGCAGTTTACCCTGGGGGGGGGGGTCTTATTACTCTCAGATTTGGAAGTGGAGGCTCCCCACTGCTTAGTTCTGTGTGTCCCCTGGGACTGAAACTTGGGGTTTCTGCTGTCTGGGGTTGGTTTGAGAAGACCTGGAAGGGGCTGAAAAGGACCAGTTTTTAGAGGGCCAGTGCCTACTAAATCTAGGAGGCTGAACTTGTAAGAAATCTTTAACAGTTTGCATAGATTTAGCTTTATCTTCCATCTTTTTAAGAACTTCCTCAGCCTTGTTGCCAAACAGGCGGTCCTGATTTAAAGGAGCATCCAACAATTTAGCTTTAACATGATCAGGTAAAGATTGCTCCTTAAGCCAAGCTTGCCTTCTGATCACAGACCCAGTAACAGCAGCCCTGCAAGAAGCCTCTAATGAATCAAAACCACATTGCAAAGTATGTTTTCCAACCTGTTCAGCAGAATGCATTAAATCCTGCAATTCTTTATTTTCCACACAATCAGGAATCAACATCATTTTCTGTTTAAGCAATCCAATAACATGTTGCTGATATTTTAACATATGAAACTGGCAGTTTAAAGCCCTAATGGCCAAGGTTGCAGAAGTGTAAACCTTCTTACCCCATCTATCCAGCGCCCTGGAGTCTCTATCAGAAGGGGTAGGATTTTTAGCAGTAGAAGCCTTAATGCCCTTGGGCCCCTGTGAAATAGTCTCTGGATCCGCAATAGGTACATAGGTTAGTACTAGGCTAACTGCCCCTGAGAGCCATTTTAAGCCTAGCCAGTTATCCCCCTGTGAGATTCAAACCCTGTACCTTGTGTTTGTAAGGCAAACACCTTAACCATTAGGCCACCCTCCTAGGATTTTTAAAAAGGAACTTGTGTGACTCAGGGACTCTGTAGTTTCTGTCAGGTTTTCTGGGAGCAGGAGGCAAGGAATCAGGGGCCAAACTAGATTCTGAAAAGGCATCCTAAACAATGTCTAGTACAGGAGGAATAGCTAAAGGCATATGCTGAGGCAGGAGTAAGAAATCCCCAAGTCTATTTTTTGAATCAGAAAAATCCTGGCTTTCCCACTGGAAATGCTCCCTTAGAGTATGCAAGGTCTCACCAAAAGAAAAATCCTCTGGAGGGGAAGCTAAGGAAATAGAGTCCTCTGAATCAGAATCTTCCTAAGTACATAAGGGTAAATCCAGATCATCAGAAAAAACAGAACCCTGGACAGAAGATTCATAAACAACTTCAGTCCTAGGTTTCTTAGAAGGGGGTGTTGGCTACCCTTGATTAGAGTTATTAGTTTTTCAGCCATTCTTATCATTTGCTTTTTAGGCATAGAGGCCTGAACATGTGACCTGGGCGTTGGTTTTTTAGGTATGGCTCGAGATTTAGGCCTAAGTGAAGAAGGAGATGTTGGTTAATATGCAAGTCTGTAGGCCTGACTACACCCTCAGAAGCCAGTGCCTGCACAGCGGCTCCGGAACCATCCAAGGTAGAGACATCCACGGGTTCCATAGTTGAAGCATCTCGCGGCATACTGGACTTCGAAGTCTGGTGAATCAGAAGTAGCGGGTATCAGGGGCTGCAAAAGTGCCTCACTGAGTACCGGCGAACTGGTGACTGGCTTAGGAGAAGCGTCGTCAGCAGTTTTGGACCTCGGCGGCCTGTCTCTATCTTTATCTTTGCGTTTTTTTGGAATCCTGGGAGTCAGATAGCTAACAGATGACATTTCTGGATAATTAATCCGAGAACCGAAATATTTAGAGGCAAAAATATACCGACGACATATAGTGCGCTGATTAAATAAAGCACAAAACCGACAACAAGGTACGTCGTGGTCAAGGCCTAGGCAAGGAATACAGTACGAATGCAAATCTTTATGAGGTATTTGCTTTCCACAAGTAATGCAATTATTAACTTTTACTGACATCGGTAAGGAGCAAGAAAAAGTTTCCCCAACAGGGTACTTAGCTTTAGTTGAAGACTTTGGTTCTGAAACTCGTAAACGAAAATTTCAGGAGTCAGCCGACCAGCACTTGCGAACTGCTTCTGCTTCGGGCACCGCATGGCAAGAAAGACTGATGTAATGGCGTCAGCTGCATTTTTTACACCCCTGACGACCTGATGTCATGGAAGAAGGGACAGCAACCGACGCAGGACCCAATACTTTGTTAATCAGGCCGACTTGAGGGCTACCTGCAAGCAGATAACCCAAATGTAATGACTGCAACAGTGAAACACGAAGAACATCCATTTTCATAATTTAAGGGTACAGGGCTGCATTTTAGTTCATCCAGGCAGTACGGAATATGATGTCCTTACATTCACCGCTGCAGTATTCACTACGTATGGGATTCCCTGCCATGGAAGCCCAACGTCAGACCAGTCTACCAAAGCCTACCATTGCTTTAAGGTACGCTGAACGTCAGCCAAACGCTTTTTGCATAGCATAGGGCATATAGGTGACATTCAGGCATACCATCCTCAGAAAGTAAAGTTGTGTACACTTACCATAAATGTAGATGTTCCAGTGTATTCACTGTTGCAGTCATCACACTTGGGTTATCTGCCTGCAGGTAGCCCTCAGTTGGCCCGAATACCAGAGTCTTGGGATTTCTGTGTCATATGCTGTTGCCTCTTCCATGACATCAGGTCATCAGGGGTATAAAACATGCAGCCGACGCCATTACATCAGTTTTTCTTGCCCCAGATGTCAGGAGCCCCCAAAAAAGGAAGCAATTACATGGTGTGGAACACCTCCAGTAAAAAGTAAATACCATTGCCATAAAATACGGCCAAAAAGAGGATAGGTAGAAAGTATAGAAAAAGTCAGGGGACTGGAGGGAGGGTAACCAGGACTGCAACAGTGAATACACTCGAACATCTACATTTATGGTAAGTGTACACAACTGTACTATGCTCTTTGTGTTTCACTGCTGCAGTCATCACACTTGGGTTGATTCCCAAAGCTGAGGAAGGGTGGAGGCAGTCAAGAAGTATTAGGGCTGGAACCTGAAATAAGTTCGCTGGAAGAGCCAAATGAGGGTCAGAAACCAGAAGTAAATCCTCTTTAATTTAACGCCAACAAACAAATACGTTTTCGACACAAGTAGCAAGTCTTCCTCAGAAAAAGCACACACAAAATTCCACAGTTAAAACACCTTAAATACCTTTACACTGATTCTTAATTGATTAATTATCCAATAGGATGACTACTTTGAATATAACAGAATGAATTAAGGTAAAACATACCCTTTCAAATACAACAAAAAAACTTTAAAATTCATTTAAGAGTACATAATAAACATGAAATGTTGTTTGTGATATAAAATAATTTGTATCATTGAAAAAGACATACCTACTCAATAAAGTGAATTAAAACCTTACATACGTATTAAAAAAGTTGGTTTAATAAAAGGTAATGTTGTTTAAAAATCATAGTATTTCCTGATGTGCTTCTAAATAGTGGTACAATACTGCCACCAGCATGTACCACTATTTAGAAGCACATAAGGAAATACTATGATTTTTAAACAACATTACCTTTTATTAAACCAACTTTTTTAATACGTATGTAAGGTTTTAATTCACTTTATTGAGTAGGTATGTCTTTTTCAATGATACAAATCTTTTTTATATCACAAACAACATTTCATATTTATTATGTACTCTTAAATGAATTTTAAAGTTTTTTTGTTGTATTTGAAAGGGTTTTACCTTAATTCATTCTGTTATATTCAAAGTAGTCATCCTATTGGATAATTAATCAATTAAGAATCAGTGTAAAGGTATTTAAGGTGTTTTAACTGTGGAATTTTGTGTGTGCTTTTTCTGAGGAAGACTTGCTACTTGTGTCGAAAACGTATTTGTTTGTTGGCGTTAAATTAAAGAGGATTTACTTCTGGTTTCTGACCCTCATTTGGCTCTTCCAGTGAACTTATTTCAGGTTCCAGGTTTTTTTCGGTTCGCTTACATCTCCTTTCAGAGGTTTAAGTATTAGGGCTGGCTAGCAGGCCTTGTAAGACTGCTGTGGCAAATCCAGCTCTGGATTTAGAAAAGATAGGTAAGTGGTAGTGCTTGGTGAAGGTGTGTACAGAACTCCAGGTTGCAGCTTCCAGGATGTCCCTGGTAGGGACTCCCCTGAGAAATGCTGTAGAGGTTGAGGTAGCACTAGTGGAATGAGTTCTGATCCCCTGTGGGGCAGGTTTTCCATGGTGTTTGTAGCAGAAATGGATGCAGTGTGCTATCCGTTTGGAAATGGTTTGCTCTGAAATGGCCTTGCCCTCTGCCCCTGTAGCAAAGCTGACTAGCAGCTGGTCAGATTTTCTGAAAGGTTTGGTCCTGTCAAGGTAGAATCTGAGCTGTCTGTGCACATCCAAGGAGTGCAGGATCCTTTCCCCTTTATTCTTAGGATTAGGGAAAAAGGTTGATAAATGGATGTATTGATTTAAAGCCACACTGGATACCACCTTGGGCATAAATGATGGGTTAGTCCTGAGGGAAACCCTGCCAGCATGGAAAATAATGAAAGGTTCCACAGCCATTAGTGCCTGTAACTCAGACAATCTTCTTGCTGAGGTAATGGTTAGAAGTAAGGCTGTTTTCTAAGACAGGAATTTTAACTCTGCTGCAGCAGCAGGCTCAAAGGGGGGAAGCGTGAGTTTCTCTAGTACAAAGTTAAGGTCCCAGACAGGGGTGGGAGCTCCTCGGGGGCCTTAAATTGTTAGCTCCTCTCAGTAACTGTTTGATTAGAGGGTGGGAAAAGAGAGGTGGCTCAGTACTGTAATGAGCTGAGATGGCAGAGGCATGAATCTTAATTGATGAGAAGGATAGGCCTCTGTCGAGCAACTCTGCTAGGTAATCTAGAATTTGAAGTAGGGTGGGCATGGCTGTGTCCTTTCCTTGAGACTGGCTCCAAGAACAGTATCTTTTCCACTTTTCTGAATAGGATTTCCTAGTACTAGGCCTTCTGGCCTCAAGGATGATGTCCAGCACCTGTTTGCTGAGGGTTGCTGGTTGTGTATTCAGGGGATAAGCCAGGCTGCAATGTTCAGGGTTTGCAGCTGTGGATGCAAAATCTGTCCCTCCTGCTGGGACAGCAGGGAGGGGGTCTGATGTAGGTGCCAGGGTGGCACTGCTGTCAGACTGCGTAGTAGTGGGTACCAGTGCTGGCGTGGCCAGTCTGGGGCAATAAGGATTGTCCTTGGTCTGTCCTGTTTGATATTGAGTAGTACTTGAGAGAGGAGGGGCAGAGGAGGAAAGGCATAGACTGAGAGGTTTTCCCATGAAAAATATAGGGCATCCACTTTCCACACTTTACTGTGATGATTTTTGGTGCAAATTTTGCTCAAGTGATGGTTTTGGGGGGAGGCAAAGAGGTCCACCTCTGGTGTCCCCACCTGTGGATTAGAAGTTTGAATGAATTGGGTTCCAGTTTCCACTCATGTGGGTCCAGTAGATTTCTGCTTAAGTCGTCTTCCACTGAATTTTGTTTGCCTGTCAGGAATTGAGCTTGCAGGTGCACTTGGTTGCTCAAGGCTGTGTTCCACAGGGCCATGGCTAACCTGCAGAGTGGGTAAGAATGTGTCCCCCCCGCTTGTTTATGTACCACATAACTGTGGTGTTGTCTGTCTATCAGGAGTTGTCCTGGAAGGCTAAGGTATTTGAAGGCTGTCAGAGCATTCTGTGCAGCTAACATTTCTTTTTGATTGACATGCAGGGGAATTTGTCCTGGGCTCCAATTGCCTTGAATGCATTTGCCCGCCATGTGAGCCCCCCATGATGTCTGATGTGTCTGTTGTCAGGGTTTGGGTGGCGAGGGGTTGAGTGAATGAAAGTCCCTTGTTGTGGTTGCATGCCTGTGCCCACCAAAGGAACTCTGCCCTTAGGCAAGAATGACAGGAATCACTGTTTCTATGTCCTGAAAATGTTGACACCATAGACTTTTTAAGCACCATTGAAGTTTCCTCATATGCAGTCTTGGATATGGAATTAGTAGAATGCATGAGGCCATGAACCCTAGGGCTTTTAGTATTTTTCTTGCAGATAGCTGGGTTTTGGTGTCCATTAGTTTGAAGTAGCTTGCCAAATAAGTCTGTTTTTCTGGAGTAAGAAATGCCATCTGGGAAGCTGTGTTCAAGCTTGCTCCCAGGAATACAATCTTTTGGCTGGGCACCAGTTGTGATTTCTTTTCGTTAATGGTGCACCCCAGAGAAGTTAGGAGTATCTTTACAAATGTCAGGTGCTGAAGTAGCAAATCCTGACTGTCCGCCTGAATCAGGCAATCATCCAAGTATGGGTAAATTTGAATATTTGTCTGCCTGCAGTATGCAATGGCTGGAGCCAGGCACTTTGTGAACACCCTGGGCACAGCAGATAAGCCAAAGGGAAATGCAGGGAACCGATAGTGCATACAGCCTGCCCTGAAACGTAGACATTTCCTGCAAGATACCCTTATGGGGATGTGCAGATAAGCTTCTTTTAAGTTTAGAGCGACTAGCCAGGCATCCTTGACTAGCATAGGAAGAAGCTGTTGCAGTGTAAGCATTTTGAATTTTGGGACCACCAGGAAGGTGTTGAGAATTGACAGATCCAGGATAGGGTGCCAAGAGCTCTCTTTTCTGGGCACCAGGAACAGTCTGGAGTAGAAAGCCTGTCCCTTTTGCTCTACTGGAACAGGTTGAATAGCCCTGATACTGACAAGAGAAAGTACTTGCTTTTGAGCCTCTGCCCACTGGTTTGGAGGAAGGTCTGGCATCCCGCTTGAGGTTGGCAGTGAGTGGAAGTAAAATCTGTATCCCTGGAATACAATGTTTAGGACCCATCAGTTTTGGGTAATGGACATCCAGTTTTTTGCATGCAGGGCGAGTTTTCCTCCAAGGGGTGCAAGTACTTGGGCATGGCTGGGAAGGATGATAGACAAGTCATTGTGAACTTTTTCCATAAGGGGAGTGAAAGAATTTAGCGACAAAGACAGCCCGATGATGAATAGTTCAGGCGTTAAACAACGTACAAAACCGACAGCAAGGAATGACGTGGTCTGTGCCTAAACAGGTGACGCAGTAAGAATGAAAATCTCTGTGTGGTATTTGCTTTCCACAGGCAAGACAATTGCTAACTTTTTCTGACATCGGTTAGAGCAAAAAAAAAGGATTCCCAATGGTGAACTTAGCTTTAGAAGACTTCAGGTTTGAAACTCGAACAATGAAAATTTCAGGAAGCGGACGACTGGCACTTTACTTTGGGCAAGAAAAGGTGACGTAATGGCATCGGCTGCATGTTTTATACCCCTGAGAACTGACGCCATGGAAGAGGTGACAGTATCCGACGTAGAAATCCCAAGACTCTGATTGTCGGGCCAACTGAGGGCTACCTGCAGGCAGATAACCCAAGTGTGATGACTGCAACAGTGAAACACGAAGAACATCTTCTTTGCTGCCAGTCCGACAGCTGTTTCTAACAATCGATCTGTTTGCCTACGTCCATTTTCTGCCATTTTTACTGCATTTTTGTGATAACTCCTGTTTCCTGAATTCCTTACTATTGCTGATAAGTACCCAGTTGGGGGTTTGTTCCTTTTCTTGAATTTTTTGTGCTGTTTGGGGTTAATGTCATCCAGGAATGATAAATGCCTGTGTGGGAGACAGATTCCCCATAAAGACCACCATGACGTTGTTGTCTTTCGGCTTTTTCCGGTTAGGGGTCGCCACAGCGGAACTCCGGTCCGCTAATGATTGGCAGTAGATTTTGACGAACGCAGAGGTGCCAGCTCGACGTTCAACCTTCAACGAAGGCATGCCCATTTGTCTTTCGAACACCCAACCGCGGGGAGGACATGCAGACTCCACACAGAAGGCACTCCACTCACTCCAGCCGAGAATCGAACGGGAGAACCTCTTGCTGTGAGGCAACAACGCTACCACTGCACCACCGCGGCACTGCCTTGTTTTCCTAGGAGCTTCTCACAACCATACGTCTTGCTCAATTTGTCAGGAGTTCATCCCAAAAACCCTTTGTAGTAGGCTTTCTTCCTTTTCACTGTATCTTGAGAACCAGCATCTTAAGCTTTTTGCTAAAGATACAGTGGAAGGAACTTCCTGCCCCGAGGGTCTCAGCCATCAGAGAAGAAGATGAAAAAGCTAAGACCGGAAACTTCTGCTGTCCAGCCTCTGCCAGGTGTTTCTCCCGAAGTTGTTACAAACCCAGAGGTTCGCCTAGCTTTGTCAGATTTCTCTGCGATGTCCAGGTTAGAGGCTGGCAAGGATCTGGTGGGCACCACGTCCGACAAGGCTTTGTAGCAGTCCATTTCAGAGTTTCAGGGGGAACCACAATTGATGATTTCCGAAGGGTTAAGGGGGGGGGGTTCCGCAGATTCTTCTTAGGGAAGACGTTCCTACTACGGTTGTTGAATGCTGTCCTGAGTCAGGGTCTTTTCAGTTTTCTAGGGCTGACATTCCCTTAAAAAAGAAACAGAAAACTAAACATGTTTCTTCTGCTCCTAGGAATGCACAAAGTGAGTGTCAGGCCTTTACCCATGGGTTATTTAATGTTTTACTGTCATTAAGGCCTCCTCAAGGGGTTTTGGTTCCTGCTCATCTTTGGTCCTGTTCTCCACTTAAAAGGCCCTGGTAACTTAATTCTTCTGAGGAACAGTTGGATTCTGATGAAGGAATAGTTGTGTAAAAATCTTACCATAACCACAGATGTCCTTCTTTTCTATGTTGCAGCATTCTTTACATATGGTTGGTATTCCACCCGTCGACTCAACATCTGCCCTGTATATAAAAGCTTATAGCCACTGCCAGTACATGGGATGTCGCACGTAGGTACTGACATCAGCCATAAAAAGGGATGTCTGCACATACCATCCTCAGAATGTCAGCCCCATGGAAAAAAAAAAAAAAAAAAAAAGATTCCAAACGCCAATTAAAAAAGGTAGTTATCCTAGGAAGGAGCAAGTTGTAGGGGGGAAAGGGATGGGACAGAATACTGCAACATAAAATATAAGGACATCCGTACCATTTTACATAATTATTTTATGTCCTTCTACTCAATGTTGCAGTATTCTTTACATATGGGAGAGAATGCCAAAGGTCAGAAGGAACCCAGGGAGGAGGAGGAAGCAGAGGAAGAAAGTGGGGAAACATTTTCTACAAATACATGAAAAACCGCTCTAGCAAAGCCTGCCCTGGATCTAGAGACTGTATCCAAGTTGTAATGTTTAGTAAAAGTATGAACAGATGAGCAAGTAGCAGCCTCCAAAATGGAATGGGGGCATCCAGACCTTTAAAGAAAGCTCCTGATGAGGCCACAGATCTGGTAGAGTGAGCTCTGACAGAGGATGGTAGAGATTTCTCATGAAAATCATAACAAAACATAACAGCTTTAGAAATCCAAGAAAAAAAATAGTTTGTAAACAGGAAACCCAGAGCCCTGGGATGGAAGGACACAAAGAGTTGATCTGACTTCCTAATACATTTTGTTTTGTCTAGGTAAAATCTTAGTTGCCTATGGACATCTATGGACTGTAAAGTCTTCGCACTAGAGGACTGTGGTGAAGGGAAAAAGTGAGCAACTGAATGGAATGATTAAGAGACAACTCATTCACCACTTTAGGAATGAAAGATATGTTAGTTCTCAAAAACACTCTATCCTTGTGAAATGCCAAGAAAGGAGGGGAAGCCATCAAAGCCTGAATCTCAGAAACCTTTCTAGCAGAAGTCAAAGCTACCAAAAGCACAATTTTCCAAGTGCAAAACTTTAGAGAAGCAGAGGCCACTGGTTCAAAAGGAGCCTGGGTAAGCTTCTCTAAGACATATGAGATCCCAAAGGAGGACGCACTGGTTTCCTGGGAGGTTTCATATGTAGGACACTTTTTAAGAAAAGTTTAACCTCTGGTCTGGAAGCTAAAGGAGGTGTCAATGGCAAACAAGCAGACAGAGCAGAGCAGTGGACCTTTACTGAGGAATAAGAGAGACTACTGTAAAGCAATTCACACGTGTAAGAAAGCACTACAGGAATATCCACAGAAAGTGGTTCTTGATTTCTTTTGTGGCATCAGATACAAAATCTTTTCTGTTTTGAAATATAAGACTTCCTAGTATTGGGTTTCCTAGCCTCCTGCAAACCCCTAAGCACATACTGTGAGAAAAACTGCCTGAAAGGAATCAAAAATTGATCACCCAGAGAGTCAAATGCAGAGTTGACAGATCTGGGTGGATCAGGGATCCCTTGTCCTGTGAGAGCAGATCCAACCAGTGAGGCAACTTGTGGTAATGGCCCCTGGCTAACTGCAGAAGAAGAAGAGAGAGCCAGTGCTGTCTTTGCCAAAAAGGAGTCACCAACAAGATTTCTGGTCTGTCCTGTTGAATTTTCAACAGAACTTTCTGAATGAGGGAGAAGGGGGATGCATAAAGAAACATCCCCTTCCATGAGAAAGACAGCACGTCTACCTTCCAAACCTGAGGATGAGGAACCCTGACACAAAAAAGAGGAAGTTGTCTGTTCTGAAGGGAGGTAAAGAGATCCACTTCTGGAGTACCCCACCGGTGAACTAAGTCCAGGAACCCTTCCCTGTGAAGCATCCACTCGTGTGATTGTATCATGGATCTGCTTAAAGCGTCTGCCACTGAATTCTGAACTGATGAGAAGTATACAGCGTGAAGTGTTACCCTGTATTGGATAGCCAGTGCCCATGCTCGGAGGACTAGATGACAAAAAAGGTAAGATTTGGTCCCGCCTTGCTTGTTTACATACCATAGGACAATGGTAATGTCTGTAAGAATCTTGAGGGGACGTGGTAGATAAAGGGGGTGAAAGGTTTGCAAGGCCAGAATCAGGGCTGTCATCTCCCTGATGTTGATATGTTCCCTCTGAGCAGGGGACCAAAGACCCTGAACCTTGTTGGAAGCAAAGGCTGCTCCCCAACCAAACTCTGAGGTGTCTGTGAAGAGCTGCTGAGAAGGCTGGGGCATGAGAAAAGGAAGGCCTGGATTCTGAGAGAGCTGCTGGATCCACCAAAGGAGCTCTGTTTTCAGGCAAGGGAGAAGGGGAGCCAATACATCTAAGGGATGTGCATGTTAAGACCAAGGGGTCTTCAGAAACTGCTGAAACTTCCTCATGTGCAGTTTTGCAAAAGGTAGCATGGGGATCATGAAAGCCATGAATCAGTGCAGTCTTAGGAATTCCCTGGCTGAAATGAATGGAAGAGGCAAATGAGCCTCCATGTAGCTTGTAAGAGAAAGAACCTTATCTGAGGGGAAGTAAACCATCAACATATCTATCCTGAATCTGCTCCCTAGAAAAATGAGGTCCTGAGTAGGGGCAAACTGGATATTTTGAAATTTATAGTGAACCCCAGACTCTGAAGAAAGGGAATAGCTAGACTGAGGTTTGACTGAAATTGATCCTGTTGGCCAGGAAAAGAAGGTCATCTAAGTAGGGGTAAACCTGAATCCCTTGAACCCTCATAAAGTCAATGGCTGAGGCCAAGCACTTGGTGAAAACCCTTGGAGCAGTGGAAAGACCAAAAGGTAAGGCAAAAAACTGAAAGTGCAAGAAACCCACTGAGAATTTCCTGTAGTGACGGTGAATAGGGATGTGTAGGTAAGCATCCTTGAGATCTAGAGATGCCAGTAAGGTGTGTGGAGGAACCAGATGGAAAAAGGGTTTGCAGAGAGAGCATCCAAAAAGAATCCTCTTTCAAGAAGGTATTTAAATGGGTGAGATCCAGAACAGATCTCCAAGAAACATCCTTTCTTGGGACAAGAAACATCCTGGAGTAAAATCCCTTTCTTTTTTGTTCGATAGGAAACACCTGGATTGTCTCTTGGTGAAAGAGTTGAGCTAGTAACCAAGGAAACAGATGAAGTTGGCAGGAAAGGGGTTGGGGGATTCCTAGGCATGGTGGAAGAGTTTTTCAAGTCATAAAGTAACCTTTTTGAGTGATGGAAAGGTCCCAGGATTCCTGAGTGATCTCCATCCAGGCTGAAAGGGAGAGAGAGAGAGATGAAGAGACAGAGGTGTATGACTTGGAAGAATGACTTGGCTGTCATAGACAGCCTGGTCTAGCCTAAAAGGGCTGTTGAGGACGAGTAGCAGGAGCAGCAGATTTTGATGAAGGAGGTCTCCTAGAAGATTTCTTAGACGTAGATGCAGGAGAAGCAGAACAGGAGGAACAAGCAAGTCTTCTGACAAAAGAAGTATTGGCAGGAAAACTCCTATGGAATTTAGGGACTGGGGAAACAAGCAAGTGTTTTAAGTCATGGAGCTTCTTTACTTTCTCCTGCAGAGATTTGAAAAGTTCTGCAGCAGCTGAACAAAATAGGGCAGAATTATCTAAAGGAGCATCAAGCAGCTTGGCCTGTATGTCATCAGGTAATGACTGCAGCCTTAATCATGAATGTCTACGAAGAACAGATGCAGCAGTCGCAGCTCTAGCAGATACCTCTACTGCATCATAGCTGCACCTCATGGAATGCTTAGCTACCTGAGAAGATGCAGAAAACAGGTTGAGAACCTGAAACTTAACCTTTGAGTCGGGTAATTTGGACAAAGCCTGTGAAAGCCTGAAAAAGAAAGGCCAGGGAGTACAGAGGTCTGTTGATTAACAGCCCTAATTGCTAAGGTGGAGTAAAATATATACTTTCTTCCCCAACCTTTCCAATATCCTACTCTCCTTATCAGAGGGAAGCAGCTTAGCAGAAGGAGACAAACGAGAAGCTTTGTCTGAGGCAATAGAGACCACAGCTGGGTCAGCAGAGGGGCATTTATAAAGAAATTTTCAGTCATCTGGAACCTTATAAAATATATCAGGTCTCTTGGGAGCAGGGGCTTTGGAGCCATGATTTTCAGAAGTGGAAGCAAAAGCATCCAAAAAAGCAGGAAGAACAGGCGGGACTGCAGAGGGTGCAGGGGCTTCCATTTGAAAAAAACTCATAGTAACGTTTTTGTGCCTCTGAAATCTGGGTGGAATCCCATTTAAAAAATTCCCTCATCTTAGTAACAGTTTCCCCAAAAGAAAGCTCTTCAATAGGGGAATCTCCCCCATTAGACTCCTCCTCAGGAGAGGCATATTCCAGAGGGGAAGGAATCTGGGTGGAGTATGCCAGGGAGTCTTCATCAGGAGTCTTTGGAATCAGATTCAACCTGCTCAGAGGATAGAGCCTGAGATGAAGACAGTAGAGGAGAAGATGTGAATGCTGGAAGAGGGAGGGAAGAAGAAGAAGCTGAAGGCCTCAGAGCCATCAGGGCCCTAATAAGCCCCTGTGAAAAAGCATTCAAATCTGATTGAGGAGTGGATGGAACGTTGGGTTGCTTAGCTTTTGTTTCTTTTTAACGGGCTTCTCCACCAGAGGAGGGATGTTGGATGTAGGCTTAACGGCCGATATATCCCTTGGTAGAGGGGGAGGAGTGTCCCTGGAATCCTCCAGTAAAATGAGCCATGATTCCCCCAAATCGCCTGAACTGGACATCTGCATAGCCTCGAATGTGCTAGGATCCACTCTCTTGATGGCTTCCCCAAGGTATCTTCTGAAGAAGTGGACCCGACAGTACCACCGGGTCTTGACTGACTTCAAGGGAAACATTTGAGGAGGCAGGTACAGAGGAAGAGGTTTCAGGTCGTAGCTGGCTAACCTTCCTCTTCAAACTCGGCTCACCCGAAGAACCCCCAGAGCATGCGCCCCTAGCCAGATGTTTGAGTCTGATTTTCAAGGCAAAGATTTAAGGCCAAAAAATGGCTATGCAAACTCTTAGGCATGAAGGCCTTGCAAACTGAACCAAAGCAGTGATCATGACTAGGCCCAAAACAAGACAGACAAAGCTTATGACTATCCTTATGTGTAATTTGCCTTCCACAACTACACTTGCCCTTCCTGGATGACATGAGCAATAGCAAATGGCAGTAGCAAAAAAGTAAATCCCCAATGGGATACTTATCTGAATATGGAAGTGGAGCAAAGGAATCCAACCTCAGGCCATATGTAGGAATCAACCTTTCCGAATGGTGGAGAAAAAGTTCTGAGGATGGTAGTTGCAGACGTCCCTTTTATGGGTGACGTCATCAATACCTACAAGCGATGTTCCACGTACTGGCAGCGGCTATAAGCTTTTGTATACAGGCCGAACATTGGGTCGATGAGTGGAATACTACCCATATGTAAACAGCATTGCAACTTTGAATAGAAGGACATGAATCTCTTACTTATTCTAATCAGATTCCTTCTCCTATGGACTATGGGTCAGAGGAACAGGAATCTAATAGTCCTGATACTCCTGAGGAAATTTCCTTTGGGGACACAATCTCTAGGATGATGGAATTTTTTTAAGTGGGACTGTGCTCAGGTCTCTGATATCCATAAGCGGTACTATGAGTTACTGCAGATGGAATCTCCTAAACCTACTGCTATTCCTCCTGTTCTGGCTGCTTTACTGGATGTTTTTTCCAATGCTTCTAAAGTGCCTGATTCTCCGCCTCCTGCTCCCAAGAAGCCTGATAGGTTTTACAGTGTGCCTAAGGATTGTTCCCGTTTGCTCAAATGCCCTGCTGCTGACCCTCTGTAGTGTCTGTATCCTCTGATAAGCCATCTCAGTTACTTCCTTCATCAAAGATACTGCCTTCTGACAAGGACAGCAGAACCATGGACAGGCTGGGTAAGAAGGTTTATACTTTGGCTACCCTAGCCTTTAGGGCAATTAATTATCAGACCCATATAACTAGGTATGTGCTGGCTCTTCTTTCTCAGGCTTGTCAGCTTTTTTCTGATCTTCTAGACTTACGAGTAAATCTTCTGCTCTTTCCTTGCTAGGGACTTCCTCTCAAGTAGTTCATCATTCGACCAAATGTAGTTATGATGCAGCAGATGCCTCTTCTAGGGCTGATGCTTTTGATTCAGTAATGAGGAGGTATTCTTGACTTAGGCTTCAACCTTCACCTGATGTTATTAAGGCTAAGTTGACGGATGCTCCTCTGGCTAATAAACTTTTGTTTGGGGAAGCAGCTGCTGGTTTGTTTTGGTCTCCTTAGGACAAGGGGAAGGCCTTACAGGAGATTAAACGTGTTTGTTTCTCCAGTGCCGAAATTTCAGAGAAGCTACTCTTCTAAGTCAACCTTTGTTTTTAGGCAATCTCACCCTCCTGCTGAAGGTAAAAAGGGTAGTAAACAGTCTCCTCCTGCTAAGGCCACTCAGACTGCAGGGATTTAGATGCCTTCCTTTCCTGACAAACCTGGCACTTTCTGGCTATCTGTCTGTTCCCAGTCACACTCCTCTTTCTCTTTGCCTTTCTCTTCCTATATGGCTTCACATCACCCAGGATTCTTGAATTCTGTCAATCGTTTGTCAGGTGTACTTCATGGTGTGATATCCCATTTTCATTTTATGGGCATTCCTCAGCCTCTTCAGGAACAACTTCCATTTTTCCCCAGAGTTTCTTTGAGAGCTCTTGTCTCAGGCTACTATTCAAGAGGTGCCTTTGTCCCATAGGGGTAAGGGGTTTTATTCAAGGATGGTTCTAGTGCCTAGAAAAGAGGGTACTTGGAGATCGATTCTAGACCTCTTCTCATCTAAACACTTTTCAGAAGGTGCCTTCCTTTCAGATGTCCCTTCAGACTTGTTTCCTCTCTTGCTCCCTCAGGCCTTTCTGGTGTCTCTGGATCTCAAGGATGCTTATCGCCATATTCCAATCCATCCTCTTTTTCAGAAAGTCTTTGTGTTTCTCTGTTGCTTCCTGGCATTTTCAGTTCTGTGCTTTGCCCTTTGCCCTTTTTACTGCCCAAAGGGCATTCACCAAATGCCTCGCTCCTGTGATTGCTTTTTGTATGCTTCAAGGGATCTAAATATTTCCTTATTTGGACAACCTGCTGATTCAGGCATCCTCTACAGAGGTCCTTTTGCAAAATCTTTGTTTTGCCGTTTCTCTTCTTCAGAGCCTGGAGTTCACAACAAACTTCAACAAGTTTTCTCTGACTCTTTCTCAGATCACCTCTTTCTGGGTTGCAGGATTCAGTTGGTGCCAATACTGGCATCCCTGCCTCCTCCAAAGACCTTAACTCTCACTTCTTACTTTCAAACTTCTTCCCATGGCCTCCATTACAGCCAGGGAGTTTCTCAAACCTCTGAGTTTCATGGCTCACACCATTCTTTTGCTCCCTCTGGCCAAACGCCACATGGGGAAGTTCCTTTGGTTTCTGAAGTCGGTGTGGCCTCAATATGCATATCATCTAGATTTTACAGTTCTTCGCAATCTCAAGAAGGAACTTCTCTGTTGGATTCAGCAGTTGTTTCTGAAACCAGGGCATCCTTTTCATCCCCCTCTTCCCTATCAGAATCTGTTCACAGACGCTTCAGATGTGGGATGGGGAACAACTTTTGGCTCCCTGAAGGTACAGGGAGTGTTGTTGCATCATCACCAGAAGGAGCACATCAATGTCAAAAAGATGAGAGCTCATAAGCTGGCTCTTTAGCCCTTTCATCCTATTTTGTCTCTGGGGCCTCTCAAGGTATTCACAGCCAATACCACAGTTATGTGGTACATCAACAAATGGGGAACAAGATTTTACCTTCTTTGCCAGCTGGCACTTCTGGTATGGGATCTGGCTGTCAAGTATCAAGTGACTCTTCAGGCAGTTTATATTCCTTCAGATCAGAACATTGTGGCAAACACTCTGAGCTGGTCCTTCACTCAATCCCATGAATGGATGCTTCACAGGGATGTGTTTCTGGACATTGTTCACCAGTGGGGTACTCCTCAAGTAGATCTATTTGCCTCCCCTCTGAACAATAATCTTCCTCTGTTTTGTGCCAGAGTCCAAGATCCTCTGGTGTGTAAGGTGGACGCCCTCTCCTTTTCTTGGAAGGGGATGTTTCTTTTTGCATTTCCTTTCCCTCCTCTCATTCTGAAAGTCCTGTTTAGGATTCAACAGGATGCTCCCAAAAATCTTGTTGCAAACTCCCTTTTGGCCTCGACAGCACTGGTTCCCTCTACTTCTGTATCTAGCCAAGGGCAATCATCACAGGTTACCTCACAGGGTGGATTTACTCACACAAGACAATGGGATCTCTCATCCATCCCCAACTATCCACACTTTGTCTGACACTGTGGGTGATGAGTTTTGATTCCTGATAAACACCTTTTTTTCCTGTGGACATGCTGCAGATCCTGCAGGAGGCCAGGAAACCTACTACTTGGAAATCTTACTTATCCAAATGGAAGATATTTTCTGTTTGGTGTCTCTCTCATAACCTGGACCCTCTTACTGCGGACACTCTTTTGGTTCTCTCTTATTTGTACGAGTTGCTCAATGCTGGTTTGGTCTATTCTTCTATTAAGGCCCACTTATCAGCTCTTTCTGCTTGTCTGCCTTTAACTCCTCATTAACCTTCTAGATTTGAGAGTAAGCAATTTCCTAAAGGTGTCCTTAATATTAGACCTCCCAAGAAGCCTGTTCCTCCTCCCTGGAATCTTAATTTGGTTCTGGAGAAATTGACTCAGGTTCCTTTTGAGCCTGATGTTTCAGCTTCCTTGCAAAATTGTTCTTGGAAGACAGTTCTTTTGTTAGCTCATACTTCTGCCAGCCAGGTGTCTGAGTTGCAAGCCCTTATGGCTTGCTTGCCATTTTTTGATATTCTATGAGGATAAGGTGTCTGTCCTTGCATACTAATCCTTCTTTTATGCCCAAGGTGGGTAATGAGTTGTCACTTGATCAGTGTATTAATTTGCCTTTTTCCCCTCTCCACAATCTGACAGTGACAGGGTGCTGCATACTTTGGACATGCATAGACAGCTCAGATTTTATTTGGATAAGACGAAAGCCTTCAGAAAATCTGATCAGTTGTTTGATTCTTTTCATCCTAGGTCTTTAGGGTTGTCTGTTTCTAAGAAAACTATTTCTACTTGGATTTCAAAGGCTATTGCTTTTTTGTAGCACTTTTCATGGCGAGAGCCTTACTTCTTCTGTAAAGGTTCATTCTACTAGACCTATGACTTCTTCCTGTGCTTTTTCAAGGGCTTAGACACCAATTCTATTCTTGAAGCAGCTACCTGGACTTCTGTGCATACTTTTACCAAACACTATAAGTTGGATGGTATCTCCAGTGCTAGAGCTGGTTTTGCTAATGTCATTCTTCATGGTGTCTGAGAGGGCTCTACTGCTGCTTCCTCCTCCCAAGTTTCTTCTTGAGCTTTGGCACTCTCCCATATGTAATGAATACTGCAGCGGTGAAAGCAAGGACATAGTACAGTTGTGTAAAATCTTACCAGAGCAGTAGATGTCCTTGCCTTCACTGCTGCAGTATTCACTCCCTCCAGCCAACCCACTAGTCTTTTTCCTTCCTGGATGTGCAGGTTCTCTTTGTTTTTTCCTTGGACTGGTGTTCCTACCATGGCAGTTCTGAGGATGGTACGCCTAAACGTCACCTTTACATCCTACGATATGCAAGGAGTGTTTGGCTGACATTCAGTGTACCTTAATGCAACAATAGGCTTCTGTGGCAGGGAATCCCATAAGTAATGAATACTGCAGTGATGAAGACAAGGACATCTACTGTTATGGTAAGATTTTACACAACTTTACTTTTGTGCTTCCTCCTCCCATAATCTTTGAAATATCAGATTTAACATAAGGTGGCAGCAACCTCCTATTTATGTGTTAGCATAAGCAGGAGGATTGTGTGTCATTTGTTTTATTATTACATATATTATTTCTTTTAATTTAATATTACAGCATAGATGTGTGTCATTGTAATTTGTATTACTAGAACTGCAATAGCTTGTCTGTGCAGAGGACAAGCTTCAATGTATATAATGGTCTTAATACGCATGAAATAGACTGTGCATGTTGGGATCTGCTACACTATATCTAATGTGGTGCACCTGTGAGATATAGCCGTGGCAGTATTGCATTTGCTGAAAATCAGTGTAAAACTAGTACTGCTATGGCTTATGGTTATATGCGTGTGTGCATGGATGGGTGGTGGGGGGCAATGGACTTTAAGAATAACAAGACAATCATAATTTCTTAGATTGTCCTGGGGAAGCATATCATCTACTAGCAAAGAGTTGGAATTTATAACACATTACTCTAATTGTATTTTTTTCATTTTCCTTAAGTATGTATGTGTATGTGAATATCCTATGGATGTAGGGATAAGGACACATATTGACGTTATACATTTGACAGCAATACGTTGAGATATGGTATTGTATTCATGTCTGCTCTTTCACTTTTGCTCGAGTCTGACATCTTACAGGTACACAAAAAGTGGCTGCCTTTTTGGGGGTGGGGAGAGGAAGCATGGTGTGTCTATGTATGACAGCAGCAACTTGAAAGAGGACTATGACCATTCGTTCTTTCACTTTCATCCTACTCTAACACCAGAGTGAGACACAGAAGGGATAAGCTTATTTATTTGGGGAGGTTGGGGTTGGGAGTCAGACACTATTCCCAGATATGTTTTGTGTGACCTTACATGTATTTGTGCTCTTTGTTTTTTGGTAAACTACTTCATTTCTTGGACACAATGCATTTCTTCCTTGAAAGAAAAAAGTAAGACTGAATTTTATTCCTTAGACATAATTTTTGTGAGCCTATCATTTGATCAAAAGGTACTGCGGGCTCTAAAAATGTCCATCAGAGCATCTAGAACCCCATGGCTTCTACCCAGACTTAAATTGATTATTTTCTCCTCAGCTGCTCCTGTGCAGTTTTGGTTAGTCTGAGTGCATCGAAAGGATATAGAGAAAACCTGAAGGAGCAAGACAGTGTGCACGCATATGCGTGTGTGTGTGTGTGTGTGTGTGTGTGTGTGTGTGTGTGTGTGTAGTGGGGGTGGGGACAATGACATAACATCAATGATGTACAGAAGCTGAGATAAATAGGACAAACACTGGTTGGTGGTGGTGTTGGGAGGCACCATGAAGTCCTTAACCTGGAGCTGTATTTCATCTAAGGCAGGCACACAGTGCAGGAAGTGGGCCACTGCCACTAGTGGAGGAGTAGCAGAGCAGAAATTTAGAGTACAAGCTAAAAAATCCTGGTTACACCCATGTACTGGGCATCATATCACATCTCTGAAACCTTTCACAATGTCGTCAGTTCACCTTGTATGGTGTGCCAGCAATCATACATGCGCCACTGAGGACTTTGAATCAGGGCAATATGTAAGTGCACCGCTTAGCAAACAACTTAAAAAAAATTCTACACATGCCGGATATTCCCTGAAGTCCTTAGTAATTAAACTGTAATCAGTTTAACTAATTGTTTGTACCGATCTGAAGTGAGGTGGATTACCAGCCACAACTCTAAGCTGATATATCAGATAACTATAGCTTTTTGAGCTTCCAAAAAACATAAATTGCTTGTTTTTTTGCTTACATATACTATTTACTGCACTTTTTATTGCCTGCCATCTACTTTTATACTGTATTTATTTACTGTGTACTAAACTACACTGTTGCACTGCAATTGTTTGGTTTATTGTGCCTGTTAAATTGAATTTTATTGCTGTTTTCACTGTTTACAAAGCTTTTTTGTTAGTTTCACTGTTTGTTAAGTATTTACTAGTATTTTTCTTTTTCTTAAGCTATCTGTTCTGCTTGCTCTGGTTTCCTGCCAAATAGTGTTTAAATAACCAATCTGTTAACTGTTTAAAACATTCTTTAGAGTCTCCTTGCTGATTTTCTGCTGTTTCAATGTTTTTCTTTTTAGTGTCTCACTGTTATTTTTCAGCTGTTTAAGCATTCTCTAGTGTTTCCCACTGAAACTAGGGGTAGCTAGTAACTGCAGCATAGTACAGATACAGGCTTGCTGCTTCTGGAACTGTTTGTAGTGGTCTGTCTGTTCTGAGCGCATTTTCCACGCCATCTTGGATTGGAAGGGCTATCTACACTTTTGTGAGAGAACTGTGCTAACTAGGACCTGTCTGGTAAAGGGAGGCCAGTCTAGAGCCTGGAATAAGCATTCTCATTGGTCCTTTGGAATCTTTTTAAAGTTTCTTCAAGTTTTTAGCTTCTGGTATTTAGGCTCTGCTTTCTGCTTGTTTGCACATTGTGCAGCACCACGCACTACCGGGCAGTTGTGCACCAAAGGCAGACAGTTAAATTCAACAAATTTCCCCAAAACCCAGGCAGAAATATCCATCCACTGAGCTCCTCCATGATCAATTCTAAATAGCCACCCCTAGTGACAACAGTCTTCAACCTAGCATTATGGACAGTTGGACTACCCTTGTTTCTCCTGCTAACCCTGTTAACTTGGGTCTCTTGAAGCAGTGTAGTAACTGCCTCATGTACAGAGAAAACCCTCTACTAGTAAAACACTCTAGTACAGAGTGCGAGAGATGTACTTACATCAAGAATCTAGAATTCATGCTCTCTCTCACTCAAAACAGTAACAAGGAGGAGGTTGTCAACTCACCCACCACTACTTATGCTCATAGTACCACTACTCATACACATAGTATGCAAATATGCAAATCCACATATCCGGAGGTTCTTTCAAAAAACTTGCCAAAACACCAGAGACCTCCAAAGCACAGGACTGCTACAACTAACACAGTCCCCACAGCACCCATGACACAGAGAAACACCAATGTCTCACCCAACAAGCCAGTAAGGTGTAACACTCAAAAAACAAACTTTCTTGTCACTGGAGACTCAACAGTGAGACACAAGGATGCCCCACTCACCAGGTTGGGCAAGGAGAAAGTCACAGTCCGCTGCCTGTCCAATGCCAGGATTCGTCAGATCATGCATGCACTCAGGTCTCTCATCAACAAGTACCGTTATAACTCTGTCATAGTTCAAGTTGGTGTGAATGACCCGAGATGTACTCCACTGGACTATATAAAGACTGACATGGATGAGCTTTCTGAGAACATGCCCAGGGCAGATATGGCCTGTTACCCAGAATGATGCCACAGTATAAACAAAAAATGAGTGATTTCAATAATTGGCTCGGTTTTTGGTGTCATTCAAAGGGGTTCCAGTTCCTGTCAGCCTGGGAAGCCACGGTCGACAAACCTCACTGCTTTGCCACAGATGGTTTGCCCCTGGCACCTCAAGGCTTTTGGCTTCTGGTAAAGGCTCTTGCCCCCCCATAGTGCCTTTTTAGGCAAGGTCTCCAAAACAACATTACTGGCATGAAATTAACCAATCAGAACAAAATAAGGGTCATGCTACTAAATGCTAGGAGCTTAAACCAAAGACTGCACTCCCTGGAGGCACTTCTATGACTAGAAGATGTAGATGTCTGTGCAGTCACAGAAACCTGTTTTAAGGCCTAAGAGAGTACCCTGGCCTTGCAAGGCTACAATGCTTTCCACACCTTTAGACTGCAAAATGAATGTGTGTAAACCAAAGGAGGTGGTGTTTCAATCTATGCTGGAGATAAATTCATCTGCCTTCTAGTTAGACTGGACAACTCCATGGAGTTACTCCAGGTACAGGCTACGGTAGGTAAGACTCCCATTGAAGTCATAGCCAGTTATAGATCCCTCCTCCATGGCTAACAATGCCCGTGAAGCTTACTTGACCAAACTGGAGACAATCCATGTTACTGAACACATTGGTTATGGGGGATTTCATTTATCTCACCATCAACTGGGAAACCTATGCTAGCCCTAACTCACTAGCATAAAAGTTCTTTGACTTTGTTAATTCAAATGCCCTGGAAACAATTGTCGATACCCCGACAAGGACAACAAACATTCTGGATCTGGTCCTCACTAACATGTCAAACAGGTGCACTGCCACAACTGTCGCACCCTCATTAGTTAAAACTGACCACAAATCAGTCATCTTTGAGCTGACACTAACACCAGCATTCACAAAAGGTAAAATCAGACTAAAAAACTTCACCAAGGCAAACTATACCCTATAGGTGAAGGTATAAAATCATTCCAAGCCCCACCCCAAGCTGGAAGTGGTAACTATGCCGAAGCTTACACTAAAGCCCTGTGCAATCACTAGTGTATAAACTCAGCCATAACAGAAAAAATTAAAGCCAGAGCCAAAGCAAAAACAAGCTGCCATGGTGGACATCCAGCATCAACAAACTTTAAAATAAATGCAAAAAGTTGCTGTCAAAAAAACAAAACAAAAAAAAAAAAACAAAGGCAAGGCCCCAACAATGGAAAAGCACCCTCCTCAGCCTCAACAAGCAAATAAGACAACTTACCAAATCCTCCAAGGGGGCATTTGAGAGAAACTTAGCAAGTACAGCCAAGGATAACTATAAAGCCTTTTACAGTTATGTACGTAACCTAAAGGGTAGGACCCATGCATGTGCAAAACTAGTGGTCAATGGTATCACACACACTGACCCCACAGAGATAGCAAACTTATCCCCTACTGACTTGCAACAAACCTCCCCCCCCCACATATCTGAAGAGCAGGTCTTTAAAGCCTCTATGGGACCAGGCAGCATCCCTGGCTGTTTTCTAAACAGGATAAAATACGAACTAGCATCACCACTAAGTACCCTTTTCAATCATAGCCTAACCACAGACTTTGTTCCTGCGGAATGGAGAACAGCAACAGTTATTCCCCTCCATAAAGGTGGCCTAGAAACAGACCCAGGGAATTACAGACCCATAAGCTTGACCAGCTTCATCTGCAAGGCCATGGAACTATTATGGACCTCATAAATAAAGACAAAGATGACCTCCAAACCCTGAATCCTACCCAATTTGGCTTCATGAAGGGCAGATCCTGCCTGTTAAATCTGGTGGATTTCTTTGAAAATGTGACCAAGGCCACTGACGAGGGCAAATCTGTGCACACAACATAACTCGACCTGGCAAAGGCTTTCGACACAATCCCACAATTAGGCATTACCAATAAACTTAGCAAACTGAATGTAAATCCTGTTGTTGTAACATGGGTTGCCAATTGGCTCATAAATGGACACACACTGTCAAAGTGGGTGACTCCACATCAACCAGCAGACCTGTTACCAGCTGGGTGCCACAAGGGTCAGTGTTGTTTGTTACATACTTCTCAGAAGTTTGGGACAAAACTAAGGGGTTGTAGCAGACCAAGTCTGCAGACGAGTGCAAACTCGGTGCAATTACTGAATCCCCAAATTATGTCAGTATACTCCAGGAGAGTTTCACACAGACCAACGACCAGTGTATTAGTCACAGTCTCAAACTGAATGCAAAGAAATGCATCATCATTCCCTTCTGCACAATCAATGTCCCTCACGTTATCAAATCAAAAATACCTAAGTACCCATGAAGTGGTAAGGGACCTGGATCAAAAGTTGAATGTGACATTAACTTCGACCACCATGTGTCTACTGTAGTAAGGAAAGCTTTCTACACAGCACACTTGATTAGTAAAGAAATCACCTCAAGAGCAAAACAAGTTATAACCCCCCTATACTCGGCACTTATCCGTCCCATAATTGAGTATAACGCCCTGTATGTCATGTGCCGTACTAAGCACCCGTAGCAATTAGAGAGACCTCAGACATTTCTAAAAAAAAAAAAGAGAGTGTTTTGACAACATCATCAGATACTTGTCAGGCAGTATTAGCATTTCCATCTGAGGAGACCATGTTATAGCTGCTGAACACTTAAACCCTTAAGCAGTGAGTACATCATAGTAGGAAGAAAGTTCATACCTCTCAACCTCTTATTCCAAATAGCAAACTAAAACAATGAGTAAAAAGGTCACACAGACAAACCAAGCAGTAAAAACAAGAAAAATCTAGCCAAGCTAGTGATCAGCTGAGTATGACAACCCTGTGTTTCTAAAGGTTAGCCAAACAGTCCACTTATGCTGTGCTGACGATGCCATAAAAAGGCTGAAAAGTACAGTTGTGTACACTTAACATAAATGTAGATGTTCGAGTGTATTCACTGTTGCAGCCATCACACTTGGATTATCTGCCTGCAGGTAGCCCTCAGTCAGCCCGAATACCAGAGACTTAGTATTTCTGCGTCGGTTGCTGTCGCTCCAGGACTGACATCAGGTCGTCAGGGGTATAAAACAGGCAGCCAATGCCATTAAATCAGTTTTTCTTGCCCCAAATGTCAGGTGACCCCAAATATGGAGCTAAGTTATGGTGGGGAAAACACCACCAGTAAAAAGTAAATACCAATACCCCTGAAAGGGGTTAGTAATAGACATAGAGAGGAGAGAGAGAGAGACAAGGGGCTGGAGGGAGGGAAACCAGGACTGCAACAGTGAATATACTCGAATATCTACATTTATGGTAAGTGTACACAACTGTACTATGTTCTTCGTGTTTCACTGTTGCAGTCATCACACTTGGGTAGATTCCCAAAGCTGAAGAAGGGTGGAGGCAGTCAAGAAGAGCTGGGGCCGGCTAGTATGCCTTGCAGGACTGCTGTTGTGAAACCCGTCTAGCATTTGGAAAAGATAGGCAGGTGGGAATGCTTGGTGAAGGTGTGTACAGAACTCCAGGTGGCAGCTTCCAGAATGTCCCTGGTTGGGACTCCACTGAGGAATGCTGTAGAGGTAGAAGTTGCCCTAGTGGAATGTGTTCTGACCCCCTAAGGGGTTGGTTTACCATGGTGCTTGTAGCAGAAATGGATGTAGTGTGCTATCCATTTGGAAATTGTTTGCTTTGAAATGGCCTTGCCCTCTGCCCCTGGTGCAAAGCTGACTAGAAACTGGTCAGATTTCCTGAAGGGCTTAGTCCTATCAAGGTAGAAACTGAGCTGTCTGTACACATCCAAGGAGAGCAGGATCCTTTCACCTTTATTTTGAGGATTAGGGAAGAAAGTTGGCAAATGGATAGATTGGATGAGAGCCACACTGGACACCATTTTAGACATAAAGGAATGGTTAGTCCTGAGGGAAACCCTATCAGCATGGAAAATAATGAAGGGTTCTACAGCCACAAGTTTGTAGCTCAGACACTCTTCTAGCTGAAGTGATGGCCAGAAGCAAGGCTGTTTTCCAAGATAGGAATTTTAACTCTGCTGATGCTGCACGCTCAAAGGGGGGGGTAACATGAGCTTTTCCAGTACAAAGTTAAGGTCCCAAGCAGGAGTGGGTGCTCTCCTTGGCGGCCTTAAGTTGTTTGCTCCTCTCAGGAACTGTTTGATAAGAGGGTGAGAGAAGAGAGATGGCTCAGTGTTGTAATGAGCCGAAATGGCAGAGGCATGGATCTTAATGGAGGAGAAGGATAGATATCTGTAGAGTAGATCTGCTAAGTAATCCAGGATTAGAGACAGAGAGGGCAGAGTTGTGTCCTTTCCTTTAGATTGAATCCAGGAGTAGTACCTTTTTCACTTCTCAGCAAAGGATTTCCTTGTACTGGATCTTCTGGCTTCAAGAAGGACGTCCAGCACCTGCTTGCTTAGGCTGGATACTAGGGAAAATTTCAAGGAAGCAAGATTTAGGGTTTGCAGTTGCGGATGCAAGATCTGTCCCCCCCTGCTGAAAGAGCAGAGTTGGGTTCTGGTGTAGGTGCCAAGGTGGCACCGGTGACGGGCTTTGCAGGAGTGGGTACCAGTGCTGGCGTGGCCAGTCTGGGGCAATCAGAATTGTACTTGGTCTGTCCTGTCTTATCTTGAGCAATACTCTTGACAGAAGGGGCAGAGGGGAAAAGGTATAGATTGAGAGATTTACCCACTGGAAGGATATGGCATCCACTTTCCAGGCCCTGCTGTGAGGTGTCCTGGTGCAGAATTTGCTGAGCTGGTGATTGCAGGGGGATGCAAAGAGATCCACCTCTGGGGTCCCCCATTTCTAAATCAGATAAATGAAGGTGCTGGGCTCTAGTTGCCACTCGTGTGGGTCTAGGAGATTTCTGCTTAAGTCATCTGCCAGTGAGTTTTGTTTGCCTGGCAGGAATTGTGCTTGCAGATGGACCTGCATATCCAAGGCCATGTTCCACAGGGCCATGGCTTGCCTGCAGAGTGGGTAAGAGTGGGTTCCCCCTGCTTGTTGATGTACCACATAACTGTGGTGTTGTCTGTTTTTATTAGCAGGTGTCCCGGAGAGAGTAGGGATCTGAAAGCTGTCAGAGTGTGCTGCACAACTAGCATTTCTTTTTGGGTGATGTGCAGATGAATTTGACTTGGGCCCTAATGGCCTTGAATGCACTTGCCGTCCATGTGTGCCCCCAGGCATAATCTGATGCATCTGTGGCTAGGGTCTGGGTGGCGTGGGATTGAGTAAAGGGCAGTCCCTTGTTGTGGTTGCATGCTGCTGCCCACCAAAGAAACTCTGTTCTTAGACAGGGTACTATAGGAATGATGGTTTCCAGGTCCTGAGAATGTTGGCACCAACAACTTTTTAAGTACCACTGAAGTTTCCTCATATGCAGCCTGGCATATGGAATTAGTAGGATGCATGAGGCCATGAAACCTAGGGCCTGCAGGATTTTCCTTGCAGATAGCTGGGTTCTGGTGGCCATTTGAGTAAAATAGTCTGTCAGATAGGCTTGTTTCTCTGGAGTGAGGAATGCCATCTGGGATGCTGTATCCAAGCTTGCTCCCAGGAATACATTTTTTGACTGGGGACTAGTTTTGATTTCTTTTCATTGATGGTGTACCCCAAGGAGGTTAGAAGTTTTTTTACAAATGTCAGGTGCTGCAACAGCTTTTCCTGACTGTCTGCCAGAATCAGGCAGTCATCCAGGTATGGGTAAATTTGAGTATTTCTCTTTCTGCACTAAGCAATGGCTGGAGACAGGCATTTTGTGAATACTCTGGGAGCAGTGGATAAGCCAAAGGGAAGTGCAGAGAACTAATAATGCATAGATCCTGCCCTGAAGCGTAGATATTTCCTGCATGATTCCCTTCTAGGGATGTACAGATAGGCTTCTTTTAAGTCTAGGGTGACTAACCAGGCATCTTTGGCTAGCATAGGTAGACGTTTCTGCAGGGTGAGCATTCTGAATTTTGGTACCACCAGGAAGGTGTTCAGAACTGAAAGATCTAGGATTGGGCGCCAAGTGCCCTCTTTTCTGGGTACCAGGAAAAGTCTGGAATAGAATCCTTGACCTATCTATTCCGCAGGAACAGGTTGAACTGCCCTTATAGAGAGCAGGGAATGAACTTGGTTTTGTGCCTCTGCCAACTGGTTTAGAGGAAGGTCTGGGAACCCTTTTGCAGTTGGCAATGAGTGGAAGTAAAATTTGTACCCCTGGGATACAATGCTGAGGACCCATCGGTCTTTGGTGATGGAAATCCAGTTTTTTGCATGAAGGGCAAGTTTTCCTCCTAAGGGCACAAGCAGTTGGGCAGAGGTGGGAAGTGGAGTAGAGAAGTCATTGGGAATTCTTTCCGTAAGGGGGTGGTTTAGCACTCCCTGCTTTAGAGGTGGAAGCACTCCATTGCTTAGATCTTTGCATACCCTGAGACTGTAGTCTGGGGGGGGGTCTGTTTCCCCTGGGTCTAGTTTGGCCTTGAGGGGGCAATGCCTACTGAATCTAGGAGGCTGTACTTGCAAGAATCCTTTGACTGTCTGCATAGATTTAACTTTTTCTTCCATCTTTTTAAGTACCTCTTCTGCTTTAGTGCCAAACAGATTGCTCTTGTTCAAAGGAGCATCTAATGACATGGTCTGGCAACGTCTGCTCCTTAAGCCAAGTATGCCTTCTCAGTACAGAACCAGTGACTGCTGCCCTGCAAGATGCTTCTAGGACATCAAAGCCACACTGCAATGTATGCTTGCTGATTTGACTTGCAGAGTGCATGAGCTCTTGCAATTCTTTATTTTCTGCACAGTTTGTAAAGGTAGCTATTTTTTGCTTAATAAGTTCTATAATATGTTGTTGGTACTTCAGCATGGGAACTGACAATTCAAAGTCCTAATGGCAAGAGTTGCAGAGGTATATACTTTCTTACCCCATCTATCCGAAGATCTGGAATCCATGTCCTAAGGGGTGGGATTTTTAGCTGTAGTTGCCTTGATACCTTTAAGCCCCTGGGAAATGATCTCTGGGTCAGCAGTAGGATTTTTGAAAAGAAATTTGTGAGAGTCAGGTACTCTGTAGTACCTGTCTGGTTTCCTATGGGCAGGGAGTAAAGTATAGTACAGTTGTGTACACTTACCATAAATGTAGATGTTCGAGTGTATTCACTGTTGCAGTCATTACAATTGGGTTATCCTGCTGGCAGGCTGCCCTCAGTCGGCCTGAATTCCAAAGTCTAGGTCCGGCGTCAGTTGCTGTCGCCTCTTCCCTGACGTCAGTGCGCCAGGGGTATAAAAGATGCAGCCGACGCCATTTTCTTCAGTTTTTCTTGCCCCAGATGTCAGGTGCCCTCAAAAGGGTAGGCTAAAAATATGTCAATAAAACATGCATGCACCAAAGTATATATTTTGCCTTCATCTACAAGCAAATACACCACATAGGTTGTATAGACTAGAGAAGTACAGATAAGTTCCAGCAAAGAAATGGGGGATAGCGGGGGGGGGGGTAACCTGGACTGCAACAGTGAATACACTCGAACATCTACATTTATGGTAAGTGTACACAATTGTACTATGTTCTTCGTGTTTCACTCTTGCAGTCATTACAATTGGGTTGAATCCCAAAGCTAAGGTTGGGAGGCAGGAGCTAAATAGCATTAGGAGCAGCTATTAGGCCCTGCAGAACTGCAGTAGCAAAGCCTGCTCTGGATTTAGAGTACAGTGGTAAGTGATAGTGCTTTGTGAAGGTGTGCACTGAACTCCAAGTAACAGCCTCTAAAATGTCTTTGGTTGGTACTCCCCTGAGGAAGGCTGCTGAAGTGGCTGCTGCTCTGGTTGAATGTGGCCTAATGCCCTTAGGCACTGGCTTGCCATGTTGTGAATAGCAGAAATGAATGCAGTGGCCTATCCACTTTGAAATAGTCTGCTTTGAGATAACCTTTCCTTGTGATCCTGCAGCATATGCCAATAGTAATTGCTCTGTCTTTCTGAAAGATTTGGTTCTGCTCAAATAGAAGCGTAGCTGTCTGTGTATGTCCAAAGAATGCAGAATACTCTCCTCCTTATTCTGTGGGTTTGGATAAAAGGTAGGCAGATGAATAGTTTGGTTAAGGGCCACAATGGACACTACCTTAGGCATGAATGTCGGGTTTGTCCTCAGAGAAACCTTGTCTGGATAAAAAATGATAAAAGGTTCCACAGCCATGAGTGCCTGTAGCTCTGAGACTCGTCTTGCAGAAGTTATTGCTAGGAGCAGAGCTGTTTTCCAAGATAAAAACTTTATATCAGCTGTAGCGGCTGGCTCAAAAGGAGGCAGGGTGAGTTTTTCCAAGACATAATTGAGGTCTCATGCAGGTATTGGTGACCTCCTTGGAGGCCTTAAATTTTTGGCCCCTCTGAGGTACTGCCTTAATAAAGGATGAGAAAAGATTGGTGGCTCTGTATTGTAATGAGCCAAAATGGCAGAGGCATGAATTTTTATAGATGAAAAGGATAGGCCTTTGTCCAGCATCTCAGTCAAGTATTGCAAAATCTGAGGAATATCTGGTACGGCTGTGTCAATTCCTTGTGCCTGGTTCAAAGCACAGAATCTCTTCCATTTTCCAGCATAGGATTTTCTAGTACTAGGCCTTCTGGCCTCCAAAATGACATCCATCACCACTTTAGTGAGAGGTGTGCTTTGTATGACTACATTATCTGCCATGCTGCCAGATTTAAGGTCTTGAGTTGGCTGTGCAGGATCTGATTGTTCTGCTGGGACAGTAGATGAGGCACTTGAGGTAAGGTCCAGGCTGGGCATTGAGACAAGTTCCTTAGGATTGGATACCAGTACTGGCGTGACCAGTCTGGGGCAATCAGTATAATTTTTGGCTTCTCCTGTCTGACCTTTAAGAATACCTTGGGGAGGAGAGGCAGAGGAGGAAAGGCATATACTGTTAAGTTTTTTCAGCTGAAAGACATCCACTTTCCATGCTTGTCTGTGATAAGTCCTTGTGCAGAATCTCTTCAGTTGGCAGTTGTGAGGTGAGGCAAATAGATCTATGTCTGGGCATCCCCATTTCCTTGTTACCATGCTGAAGACTTGTGGATCCAATTTCCACTCATGGGGATCCATGAGATTTCTGCTTAGTTCGTCTGCCAGAGTATTTATCTTTCCTGGCAGGAATTGTCCCTGCAGATGTACTTGGTAAGTCAATGCTGTGTCCCACAAAATCATGGCTAGTCTGCAAAGGGGGTAAGAATGAGTACCTCCCTGCTTGTTTATATACCACATGACTGTGGTGTTGTCTGTCTTTATCAGTAGTTGTCCCGGATGAAGTAGGTCCTTGAAGGCTGTCAGAGCATTTTGAACAGCTAGCATCTCTTTTTGATTGATATGTAGATGCATTTGGTTTGCGGACCATGTGCCTTGAATACATCTTCCTGCCATGTGGGCTCCCCAGGCATAATCTGATGCATCCGTTGTTAAAGTCTGTGTGGCTGGGGGTAGAGTGAATGGCTGTCCCTTGTTCTGATGACAGGCCTTCGCCCACCATCGAAATTCCTGTTGCAGGCAGGGAATGAGAATAACTATTGTTTCCAGGCTGTGGCAATGTTGAGTCCAAACACTTTTTAGGTACCATTGAAGTTTCCTCATATGCAGTCTTGCATATGGAATTAATAGAATGCAGGATGCCATGAAGCCCAAAGCCTGCAGAATTTTTCTTGCAGATAACTGGGCCTTTGTTGCCAACAGTTTGAAATAGGTAGTCAGTTGCCTTTGTTTGTCTGGCGTGAGATAAGCCATCTGGGCAGTTGTATTTAAGCTTGCACCCAGGAATATTATCTCTTGAGAGGGTACCAGTTGTGATTTCATGTTTTATGTCTCATCTAGATGATGAGAAAAGTTTGGTGTTGTTTTCATGTGTTTTATTCATTTATCTCCAGACACAGTGTTTTTTAAAAGTTTTTTAAGTATAAGCCCTTTGGAATTTCCTAATTAAGATGAGCTGAACCATGTTTTTAAATCTTAACTGAGTTGTTTAATTGAGTCAATTAACTAAGAGAGACTTGTATATTTACGTAAGAAGAAGTCCACTAATTATTCTGATGAAGTTTCCTGTGGGGGAAATGAAAGCGCTTAATCTTTTTGTCTAAACGGTCCTTATTTATTTGTACTGAGTTTCGTTTGTCTAATAAATCTACTTGTACTATTAGACTGTCTGGTTTATGGACTGAAGAGTCTATGAGTGATTTCATCTTCACCACCATATATCCTTGAGTTTTGTGGGACTACCTTTATTGGATCCTGTCATAATGGAGAGTATTTGTGTGTTTATTAGTTTCATTTTATTCTCCGTTTTTTCCACTTTCTTGTTATCTCTTGAGAAGGTACTAGTTTTTATTTCTGTTCGTTGACTGTGTACCCTAGGCATGGTAGTAATTTCTTTACAAACGCCAGATGCTGTAGTAGAATGTCCTTGTTCTCTGCTTGTGGATGGGAAATGGGAAATTCACCCCGGGGATCACTTCTGTGGCTCTGCTCGACAGGGGCACAGGAAAATAATTTTCTTGGGTGGCAAAAGCCAGGGTACATTTTTTGGCTAGGCTTGTATGAGCCCTAGGGCCGATAGCCTAGTACCTACCTACCTATGACTGAGGCAGTCATCCAAGTAAGGATATATTTGTATTCCTCTTTGTCTGCAGTATGCAATTACTGGTGCCAGGCACTTTGTGAAGACCCTGGGTGCAGTAGATAAGCCAAAGGGCAGTGCAGAGAATTGGTAGTGCATTGAGCCAGCTTTAAATCTGAGGTATCTTCTGCATGTTTGTCTGACTGGGACATGCAGGTATGCCTCTTTTAGATCTAAAGTCACAAGCCAAGCCTTCTTGCCCAACATGGGCAGAAGCTGCTGTAGTGTCAACATTTTGAATTTTGGAATATCCAGATATGTGTTTAGAATAGATAGGTCCAGTACTTGTCTCCAGGCTTTGTCCTTTCTGGGTACCAAGAGCAGTTTTGAATAGAATCCTTGTCCCTGCTCTTGCTCTGGTACTTGTTGAATAGGTTCATAGGTTAATACTAGGTGAACTGCCATTGCGAGCCATTTTAAGCCAAGCGAATTATCCCTTGTGAGACTCAAACCCTTCACCTTGTGTTTGTAAGGCAAACACCTTAACCATTAGGCCATCCTCCCAACCTTGGCCCTCATGTCTATGAGGGATGAGACTTGTTTTTGTGTCTCTGCCCATTGATGTTTTGGCAGGTCTGGCCAACCGTTTGCCCTTGGCAGGGTATGGAAGTGAAACTTGTAGCCTTGTGACACTATGTTTAAGACCCATTTGTCCTGGGTTATTATGTGCCAATTTTGAGAAAAAAAGTGCTAGTTTTCCCACTAAAGGTACTGCCAGAAGATTAGTGCCTGGCGCAGGCAGGGAGAAGTCATTGGGACTGTTTCCTGTATGGCTGTGATTTGTCTTCTCCAGTTTTGGAGGTAGAGACACCCCATTGTTTAGACCTGTACAAACCTTGGGGCTGAGATCTGCCTCTAGGGCGTCTGTATCTGCCCCTTTGTGGCCTGTCTGACACTGGAAAGGACCAATTCTTTGTAGGCCAGTGTCTGCTAAATCTTGGTGGCTGTACCTGTAAGAAATCCTTGACTGTTTGCATAGATTTAGCTTTGTCCTCCATTTTCTTTAACACCTCTTCTGCCTTAACACCAAACAAAGTATTATGCTGTAATGGAGCATCTAATAATTTTGCGTTAACATCATCAGGTAGATTTTGTTCCTTTAACCAAGCATGCCTCCTAATGACAGAACCCGTAACTGCGGCCCTGCAGGAGGCCTCCAGAGAATCAAAACCACATTGCAAACTATGCTTTCCAACTTGTTCAGCTGCATGCAATAAATCCTGCATTTCTTTGTTTTCTGCACATTCAGAATTTATCAACATTTTCTGTTTAAGCAGTGACATAATATATTGCTGATATTTGAGCATAAGAAACTGAAAATTTAAAGCCCTTATAGCCAAGGTAGCAGAAGTGTAAATCTTTTTTCCCCATCTGTCCAGTGCCCTAGAATCCCTGTCAGAGGGAGTAGGGTTTTTTGCAGTGGAAGCCTTGACCCCTTTGGGACCCTGAGAGATAGTTTCTGGGTCAGCAGCAGGGTTTTTGAAAAGGAATTTATGAGAGTCAGGAACCCTGTAGTACCTGTCCAGCTAAACAGGAGCTGGAGGTAAGGAGTCAGGGGTCAGACTGGACTCTGAAAATACATCATCTACAATGTCTAACACAGGTGGAATAGCTAGGGGCCTGTGTTGTGGTAGTAAAAGGAAGTCTCTGAGTCTTTTCTAAGATTCTGAATAATCTTGGCTCTCCCAGTGGAAATGCTCCCTCATGGTATGTAAAGTTTCCCCAAAAGAATAATCCTCAAAAGGAGAGGCTGAAGGGATAGATTCTTCAGCATCAGAATCCTCATAGGGAGGAAGAGAGTATTCCTGATCAGAAGAGGAATCAGATGAACTGGAAACCTGATCTGAAGATTCATATTCTGTCTCTTGCCTAGGCCTCTTATCAGGAGGGGGATGGGGACCCCTGATCAAAGTAATTAGGTCTTCGGCCATTTTGAGCATCTGTTTTTTGAGCATGGAGGCCTGTCCATGAGGCTGTTGTACTTGTTTCTTTGTCTTTAAAGGTGCTTTAGTCTTTGCCTTTGAAGCTGAAGACGTTTCAACATATAATTGAGTAGGTCTGGAAACACCCTCAGAAGCCGATGCCTGCTCAGCGGCACCGGACCCATCTGAGGGAATAGTTTCCGAAGGTCCAATACCTTGAGCTTCCAGCGGCCTGGTCGACTCCACGTGGGTGTCGGTAGCGGCCTGCGAGTCTAAAGTAGCAGTCGTCAGGGGCTGCGAAGGCGCCTCACTGAGAACCGGAGAATGGCTTAGAAGAAGCCTCGTCGTCGGTTTTGGACCTCAGATGCCTGTCCTTTTCTTTGCGTTTCTTGTGAATTCCGGTAGTCGGATGGCTATCCGACGACATTGTATAGTTAAATCTTCTGCCAAAATAGTAAAATGCGAAATAGTACCGACGCTTAATAGTGCATTGGTTAAATCTAGCACAAAACCGATAATTAGAAACGTCATGGTCAGGGCCTAGGCAAGGAATACAGTAAGAATGAAAGTCCTTATGAGGTATTTGCTTCCCACAAGAAATACAATTATTAACTTTTTCTGACATCGGTCTAGAGCAAGAAAAAAGTTTCCCCAACAAGGTACTTAGCTTTTAGTGAAGACTTTGGATCTGAAATTCGAACACGAAAATCTCAGGAGTCGGCCGACCGGCACTTGCAAACTGCTTTTGCTTCGGACACCGCGCGGCAAGAAAGACTGAAGAAAATGGCATCGGCTGTATCTTTTATACCCCTGATGCACTGATGTCAGGGAAGAGGCGACAGCAACCGACGCCGGACCTAGACTTTGGAATTCTGGTTGACTGAGGGTAGCCTGCCAGCAGGATAACCCAAATGTAATGACTGCAACAGTGAAACACAAAGAACATCAGGAGTAAGACTGGATTCCATAAAGACATCAACAACTTCCCGGACTGGGGGTATTACTAAAGGTCTGTGTTGTGGCAAATCTAAAAATTCTCTGAGTCTCTTTTTGGACTGAGGATAGTCTTGGCATTCCCAGTGGAAATGCTCTCTTAAAGTATGTAAGGTTTCACCAAAAGAAAAATCCTCTGGAGGAGAGCAGAGAGAATGGATTCCTCTGCATCTGAATCCTCATAAACAGATAAGGGCATGTCTTCATAATCAGATACCTCAAAGTCATCGGACTCTTGGTCTGTTGAAGCTGCTGGGAACTGGTCTCTTTTTCTCTTAGCAGGAGGAAGCTGACTTCCTGTAATCAGCATAATAAGGTCTTCTGCCATTCTAAGCATTTTATGTTGTGGCAAGGGAGCAGGTTCATGTGCTTTGGTTGTCGGTTTTCTAGGTGTAGCGTGTACTCTTGGCCTTAGAAACTCGGTAGTTTTAGACAGAACTAAAGTTGTTGGTTAGTGTAGAACATCAGTTGTGCAAAGAACTTCCTCAGAAGCCAGTGCCTGCTCAGCGGCTTCGGACCCATCTAAGGTAGAGACATCCGCAGGTTTCAAAGTCAAAAAACAGTCTTGCAGCATACTCCGAACAGGTCTTGGTAGAGGCCTGCGAATCCACTGAAGCAGGCCACAGTGGCTGCGAAAGCACCTCACTGAGTACCGGCGAACTGGCAACTAACTTAAGGGAAGTGTCGTCGGCAGCTTTGGACCTGTGCGATCTTTCTCTGTCTTTATCCTTACGTTTTTTTTTTTTGGAATATCAGTAGTCGGATGGCTAACAGAAGCCCTTTCGAAATATGGAGATCGAGAATGAAAGTATTTAGCAACAATAAGGGCCAGATGACAAATGGTTCGGGCTTTGAACAAGGCACAAAACCGACAGTGACGTACGTTGTGGTCTGGGCCTAAACAGGTGATGCAGTAAGAATGAAAATCTCGGTGTGGTATTTGCTTTCCACAGGCAAGACAATTGTTAACTTTTTCTAACATCGGTTAGAGCAAGAAAAAAAGGATCCCCAATGGGGTACTTAGCTTTAGAAGACTTCAGGATGATTCAATTCGTAAACAAAAACTCAGGTAGCGGCCAACCAGCACTTGCGAACTGCTTCTGCTTCGGGCTCCTCGGCAAGAAAGACTGATGTAATGGCGCCGGCTGCCGTCAGCCCTGGAGCGACAGCAACTGATGCAGAAATGCTTAGTCTCTGGTATTCGGGCCGACTGAGGGCTACCTGCAGGCAGATAACCCAAATGTGATGACTGCAACAGTGAAACACGAAGAACATCATGCATGTCCACAGCTAGTGGTGTTTGGCTTCAATGGCGAATTTCTACATAACATAAGAGAAAAAAAAAGTCACGGTCAGTTAGAATTGCAATACAGCTGAAAATTTCCTTAAGGGGTCATTTGCATATATCCCATGTGCCTCTAATATAATAGGATTAAGGAATCACACAGTAGAAACTCTAGTTTGGCTAGATTTTTCTTGCAGTTTTTACAGCTTACTAACTTCATTCAATTGGCAACAGCAACAGCACAGCCAGGACTCTGAAACAGATGCATGTTTTCTCAGGTACTGGTCAACAGTCCTACAAAGCCTTGAAAGGGAAGGAATGCTTCTCTTTAAGTGGCTCTTATTAAAGCTGCTTTGTTGCCATACTCAGATAGTGAACCTGTGTGAGCATTAAACATGATGAGAAAGGTTAACTCAGAGCTGAGACAGTCATTAAATGTCAAAACAATTAATTCATTGCTAGCAGTCAAAAAAGGGCACTAACTGTTTTTCTGTGAAAGCCCCACCATCCATTCTACAGGCAGGAAAAAGGGCAACTGCAGTTTACAACAGAAAATGTGCCCTCCAGGCAGAGCTACCAGACCCAAGGTCATCATGACTGAAGAAGGTGAAGAGGAAGTAGTTCTTCAGTGACCTGTGTCTGAGTTAACTTTGGTATTAGTTTAGTCCTTAGCTAATTAGTTTTGTAGTCAAAACTTATGTGGTGTTAATATTAATGTAAGTTTAGCAGTTAGTTAATTAGTAGGTAAAACTTATTTGATATTGTTTTTATAAAATAAATTGTATTTCAGCTTTATACCACTTTAACAGTTACTCAGGGCCAGAGCTTATTTGATTTTATTTCTTTTAAAACTTTCATTTGTATTTATTTTAGTTTTACTGTATACCAGTTTAGTAGTTGTGAAGATTAGGTGAAGAGAGATGAAGGCCGCCAGCCTAGCCAGATAGAATTTTGGAAATAATTCTATCATCTGTAAATATTAATGTAAACCACAGGCTTGTGTCTTAAATGGTAAAAATAGGGTTACATGTGGAACTGGAAAAAAATTCAATAGTGCACTCTACTGACCAAGTAAAGCATGTTGTGCCCCTTTGATATAAACATGGCTCCGGACAGTCTAGATGAAGGAATTCTTGCTACTGTTGTAAGGCCCGAGTTAATGGCCAGGATTTACATGCATAAATATCCTTTATTGCTCAGGTTTCTGCCCAGAAGGGAAGAATGTAGATGTAGTTTCTGTTAGCCTGGGAAGCCAGGGAAGTGTGAAGAATTATGTAATGTGAACCAGGAATGTGATTTTAAAAACAGAGAGAATCAGAAAGCATTAAGCATTTTTGTCTTGACCATCCAACTCAGAATGGTCTTGCTCTATATGTAAGTTTATCTTAGACTTGTGTTTTCTCTTAGAAATAGCTAGAAAGTAGAAAGATTAGACTAAGTGTTTTCTGTGATGTCAGAACTGTACTACTGAATTATTTTAAGTATTTATCTGTGATATCTGAACTCTTGACTAACACTGTGTAGTAAAAAGTATTGTCTTGTGTTTTGACTATTTGTTATTAAATATTTTTAAACATTTTCAACTGTGGCTGTTTTTGTAGAGATACGTCAAGCTCTTTAGAGTACCTGCATGCCTTTTGTAAAATTGTACAAAGCCACTCCAATAGCTTTAACCATGGGCTATACTACCAACTGGATAATAATATTGCACAGTAATAATTGGACACCCTTTTAAGGGCCTTTGAATAGCTGATAAATATTAGTGGGTGGTGGCAAGTAGTACTACCTTTTAGACTGGGCAGAAAAGGGGCACAGCTGGAGAACCTGTGTCAGCCTTCACCAGGAGTGTCTGTGTGGTTGCATGACCTCTTCTCAAAGTGTGTGTGTGTGGGCTACTTGGGCAGGGACACGAAGCACTGGTTGGACAGACAGGGTGCTGGAGGTTTTAGCTTGCCCACTAGGCTGAAATCTGGACCCTATAGCTGTGTCAGTGGGGAGTCTTATTGGGGACCTGGAGAGCAAGGGAGCAACCAGCCCCGGACTGACTGTGATCTCTTTGTGCTCTTAACAGAAATTGCACTTTACTGTGTGCATTTGTTATCCTTTCCTTCTATATGAGACGCCCCTCGCTGGTGTTAGTGATGAGGATTGAGACTCCTTGATTGCTGGGCCTGGGCACGGGCGTCACAGTAGTTACAGCTTATTTAATTTGTATTTGTTTAAATTGTATACCAGTTTAACAGTTGCTAGGATTTGATTTTTTGTACATATTCCATTTATTTTAATTTGATATGAGTGTAGCAGTTAATTTTATTTTTATAAAAGAAAATTACATTTTAGTTTTATACTAGTTCAAATGTTAATATAAATAAAACACTATTGTTCTGGTTATATTTTGTACTATTTAATATTTCACCTGTTTTTCAAATTGCGTTTGAATGTTGGTATCCCACAATTCCACTGGAATGGGCAGGTTACATAATTATGCATGCAAATTTTCTGTTAATTAGCATCCTGCTTTTTGACCACTTGTACCTAATTTTCATGGGCCTTTGCCAAGATGTTTGATGTTTCTAGGTTGAGAGGTTTAGTGAACACTTGAAAGAGTGTCAAGAACTTTTAATTTTGTCTGTTTAAAGGCGTATATAGCTAGGTATCTTATGATCCCAATGACTGCTTGCCTAGTATGTTCCTATGTGAGTCATATTAGAAATGATGACACAACAGGTTGACAGCTGTGTGAAGCAGGGCTAACCTTAAATAATACTTTTAATACCTGTATGTATAGGGAATGGAACTACTTCAATTCAGCTGAAAGAGTTTACACAGGAGTCAGAATTTTGTAAAACTGATTGTGGCATATTTATTTATTTATTTAACATTTGTTTACTGTGAAAGTCCGACCTGGAACCAAGCCAATTTTCAGTGGAGGTTCGGGGAGAAATGCTCCAGATGCATGGCTTTTGAAATGAGAGCATTAGAAAAAAGAATAAAAATACTCAGTTACCGGAAGATAGAAAAACAAAACAAATGTTTCCTTGAGAAGTTGTACTTGACACATGGTTGTAAACACAATATAAAAGAAATGTTTAATTATTACACATGCTGAACATATGGAAAGAGTAACCATTTTGCTAAGATGAATAAAATGGTAAACAAAATGAAACAAATACATCTGAGAAGGCATGTGGTAGAAAAAGCAGCAAAAACAGTCAGTAGACATAAGTTCTGAAAAGCTGCATGACACTGACAGTGTGCAAGCAATGGATAAAATTAAGTTAATGCAAGATATCAGTCACAAATCTGGGGAAAGTGGCTTAAAATTAATGATCAAAACATAATGTTTAAGTTAGACACAGCTGAACAGAATAATGTGGCATCAGGTCAAACATTCACAGCACTGAGTCTGAAAGACTGCAGACTGTATGTGAAAGTGCTTACTTGTTCAAGTCATTAGAAAAAGTCACGAGTTGTGAATTCAAGAAATACGAGATTCGGCTCCATACAGCTGGCATGGAAGGACAAACTACACTAGGTTGTTGATTTGTTAAAAGCTCATTATGCTGAAAAAGTCACAATATGCTTGTACACAGTGATGACTTGTTTACTTATCAGGCCTCTTTGGCAGACACCTCCTGCAGTGCTGCCTGCATACTCCATAGAAATGTTCAGTAGTAATGAACAGTAGAACGGTAAATCAGATGAGCAGAATGAATTAATATGAATAAAATAAAAACAAAGCCCACTGAATGGGTGAGCAGTAAAACTATGTTGCGAACACTAACAAAATTCTTAAATGCAAAGATACGCAAGATCTTAATAAGGATACCAAGAAACAACATTCACTCAAATGAGAATGTAACTTCAGCTATGACAGGAGCAAAGTATTTTTCTGTATCTGATGCTAACCGGGGATTCTGGCAAGCTACACATGGTGAAAAAATTACCAAGATGTGTAAATTTAATTAGGCGGATACAGACTTCGTGGTCTTTCTTTAGGTATTTCACAAGCACTAAGTGTTTCACAGAACTGCTGTATAGATGGCTGAGGGACATGAAAGTGTTGAGACTACTGATGATGGATGATAATGTACTTGCACAATGCTTTTCTGTACACAGACGGCCAACTAATTGCAAAGACTACTGCAAGGCAAATGACTATGCAAAGAAACATGCACTTTTTATAACGGCTTAAAATGGAGAAAATGGTTTAGTTGTGTATGAATTCACAAATTAATGTGTAAAGCCTCAATTAATTTTGGTTATTTTCAGAAATTGTGGGTGAGCACAGGATTCCACAAGCCTGCTTGAACTAGTTGTGGGTATTTAAGGCAAGAGGCACTCAGTGCAGCCATGCAGAATGAATTAAAAAAAAAAAAGATAAAGGGGTTATGTATTGATAATAGGGGTGTCCTTTTTTAAACAAGAAATATTGTTATTAAATTATCATGTATGACATAGGCAGTCTTACATTTATAGAAATGAAAATAAACCATGTCGACACAATCTCAGGTGCAAACATTACACATTACAAACCATGCTGACGCAACTGTAGCTGCAAACAGTATATATCGCTTAGAATATATCCAGTCACTGTCAGTCAACCATTATATAGCTCATTAAGTTCCAGCCTTCTTTAAAACCTTGTTCCTCCACTGCATGTATTGATCCCACATTTCCCATTTTTTCCTATGTAATTTGCACCTACCCTGTTCTAAAGATCCTAATTCTAGTTGTTTTATCTCTGTTACAATCTTTGCTACTTCTAGTAAAGTTGGTTTAGACTTTGATGTTCATTTTCTAGTAATTGCTTTTTTGGCACCATCATAATTAGACTCAACAAGGCCTTACTATGTCTAAGCAATTTCAATTCTGTATCATAGCTCAAAAAAAAATCATTTGCTTGGTTACAACAATTCGCTCTCCAACAGAGCAGTCTGTAGGGAATCTTTAAAGTCTGCTAACTCATTACACTCCCAGAAAATCTGTTCCCAGTTACCTCTTTCTTCCCTACCACACCTCCAACATTTGCTGTCTATCTGAGGAAAAATTCTTGAAGTCTACTTGGGGTATAAAAATACCAATGTAAACACTTCCAAGCAAAGATCCTAAATCTTCTAGACTTTGTTGTAAATTTGGGAGACATATATTTTTTTTGTGTGAATTGCTTAACTAATATCTTTCCAGTCCTTTCTAACATCATGTGATTGATTCTTATAGGTATCTTGCAATATTTTATATGCTCTACTAATTTTTCCTTTCTTAATGGCAACTTCTGTTCTAGAGTCTACTAAAAACTCTACCACTGCTGGTCTTTCATTTAGGACACCCCTATTTCTTTCTCTTTGCCTATACTCTGATATTAATCCTTGATATGGAAGGCAGTCTCTAACCTGCAGTCCAAATAAGTTTTTGGGGTCTTACCTTTCTATTACCTTTCCCTCTCTTGTTATTTGCTCCCAATACCCTGGTTCCTTTGTCAGCTTTCTCCGATAAAATCCAACCCCCTTGATGCTTATTGTCTGAATCCCTAATTGCAGTCATCCCTATTGGCAGAACCTCCTTTCTCAATTCCTGTGTTGGCTTAGTTCTTAGTATACCTTCTGCCACTTTATGAATTTAATATTCTGTATGATTACTGTTATTCTCCTTAAAGGTCTGAATCCAAAATTCCAGTCTCTCCTTGTTTTTTGAGCTTCCCCCTGTTTCATCATCATCTCTTTCCACCCTGTATTATAGTTTTCTGCTTGTGCTATGTAGCGCTGAAATAACCCTTCAAGTCCAGTAATCCGGAAGGAAGAATAAACCTATCCCACTTGACTCTTGCCATCTTTCCCTCCCCAGATAAAGACCTTCAGCTCTTTATTAACTGCTATCCACAAATTCTCTGGCTGATAAAAATATGTCTGACCTGTGTATAAGACTAAAGGGACTAAAACATTTTAACTGCTTGTAGCTTGCTATCGATATGTATATAACAGAGCTTCCACTTTCTCAGTTTTTGAATTATCTTTTCTTTAGTCTCTTCCCACATAACCTTAGCTGCCACACTGGAATCATTTTTAATCCATACTACTAAATACTTCATTTTATCATGTCCCCATAAGTATGGATACTGCTAAAAGAATTTGTATGTGGATATATATTGCCTTTGTTTTAGCTTCATTAATTTTGTATCCCGAGAAGATTTGAAACTGTCTAACTATGTTCCACAGCACTGTAATGTACCTTTCTGGTTTTGTCAGGAATAAGACAATGTCATCTGCAAATAGAGCCAGCTTTTCTTGACTACCATACCGATTATATCCTTGAATTTCTGAGTCCTTTATTTTCCTTGGCAAAGTTTCTAAATATAATGCAAAGGGGAAAAAGGACACCCCTGTCTGGTTCCTCTGCTCAAGCAGAGATTACTAGAGAGGACCCCCACCATTTTTGCATCTGATCCCTCTGCATCAGGACCTACCAACAGTGGTATTTTCTTACTTTCTGCTTCTCTCTGGATCATAACTGTTCTGTTAATGTCAAATGTTTGCCTCCTCTCCACAAATCCACAGTGATCAATTCAATATCTATCAATTTTGGCATCACTTATGTTAGATATATATTTAGACATATATACTTCTGTTTAACAGGATATATATATATATATATATATATATATATATATATATATATATATATATATTTATATGTGTGTGTGTGTGTGTATATATATATATATATATATGCATATATATATATATATATATATATATATATATATATATATGCATATATATATATATATATATATATATATATATATATATATATATATATATATATATATATATATATATATATATATATATATATATATATATATATATATATATATATATATATATATATATATATATATATATATATATATATATATATATATATATATATATATATATATATATATATATATATATATATATATATATATATATATATATATATATATATATATATATATATATATGCATATATATATATATATAGATATATATATATATATATATATATACATATATCATCATAGTTTCATAGGTTGGTACTAGGCTATCGGCCCTAGGGCCTATACAAGCCTAGCCAAACAATTCCCTGGATAATTCTTCCCAAAATATTTACTTCCTTGGACCCCGGTCTAGCAAGACGACTGACGTGATCCCTGGGGTGAATTTCCTATCTACCATTCAATCGTCAAGGTTCCTTTTCAAGAGGGTCAAGAAGGCGCTCTGCTGGACATGTACGGGCAGTCTATTTCAGAGTATGGGGAGTCTTTGGGTCAGGAACCTATCCCTCCAGCATGTTTTGGTCATTGTGATGACAAGGTTTAGATTCCTGGAGCATGTGGCTCTGACAGATTGGGATTTCTTTAAGTGGAGCATGTCCAACAGCTCAGGGTTTGACATGGCCTTGTATGTTAAGCAGAGATCACCTCTGAGTAGACGATATGCCACAGAGTATAGCTGGAGTTTTTTTTAGACGGTCAGCATAGGGAATCTGCTTTAGGCCCCTGATTCTTTTAGTGAGGTATTTCTGTGGCCTTTCCAGCTGTAGCAGATATGTGAGATACATACCAAACAGGGTGTTGTACTCTATAATGGGGCTAATGAGGGATGAGTAAAATGGGACAATGACCTCCTTTTTTTCTGGATAAAAGCCCTTAGTGATAAGGTGTGCCACACAGAAGGATTTCCTGACTATTGTGGAGATGTGGTTATCAAAGGTGAGACCACTGTCCACCTGTGTCCCTAAGTCTCTCATTACACTTTTGGTGGTTAGTGTACTGCCACCTATGTGGTAATTCATGGGTACATGTTTTTTCCCAAAGGGGATAACTATACATTTCTTGGCATTAATCCTGAGCCCATGGCTCTGGCACCAAGCAACTGTTTCTGTAAGGCCCTTTTGTAGAATATCCACATCATTTGGGGATTCAATAATGGCTCCCAGTTTGCAGTCATCTGCAAACTTTGTTAGCCAGAGTCTCTTAGTGTTGGCCTGTACTTCAGAGAAGTAGATGCCAAACAAGAGCGGTCCCAGGAATGAACTCTAAGGTATTCCACTTGTCACTTGTCTGGAGCTGGATTTGGAGTCTGCTACTTTTACAGTCTGGATTCTGTCAGTAAGCCAGTTGGCAACCCATCGAGTGATGTTGGGATTTATGCCCAGCTTAGTAAGTTTATCTATGATTCCAGAGTGGGGGATGGTGTCGAAGGCCTTGGCGAAGTCCAGATAGGCTGTGTGGACCACCTTACCCTCATCCACAGCTCTGGAGACTGATTTGAAGAAGTCACTCAAGTTCATAGGTTCATACTAGGCTATCTGCCCTAGGGCATTTATAAGCCTAGCCAGAGTGTGTTTGGCTTTCGCCACCCATTTTAAATTAATTTTGCTATGCCCTTTTTCGAGGTTAGTATACTGTGCCTCTGTCTAACAGTGACACAGAAGTGATACCTGGGGTAAACCTACGATCTCCCATCCACTCATCAAGATTCCTCTTGAAGAGAGTCAATGAGGGACTCTGCCTAACCTGGACTGGGATTTTATTCCAGAGTGAAGGGAGCCTCTGGGTTATGAATCTGTCCCTCCAGCATGTCCTATTTATTTCAGTGCTGAGGTTCAAGTCTCTCAAGCGCGTAGCTCGATGGGATTTGGATTTTCTGAGGTGCAGCATGTCCATTAATTAAAGGTTGGACATGGTTTTATACGTCAGGCCCAGATCGCCTCTGAGCAGGCAGTATGCCACTGAGTAGAGCTGGTTTCTTTAACCAGGCAGCATATGGCATCTGTTTGAGCCCTTTGATCCTCTTGGTGAGGTACTTTTGGGGTCTTTCCAGTTGCTGCAGGTGTCTGGTAAGGTACATCCCAAAAGGGGCACTGCACTCAATTATGGGCCTGATGAGGGAGGAGTAAAGAGGCACGATGACCTCCCCTGATCTAGATGTGAATGCCTTCATGATTAGGTGGGTTATATAAAATGTTTTTCTAACCACTTTGGCCACGTGGTTGTCAAATGAGAGATTGCTATCAACTTGGGTCCCCAGGTCCCTAATTACGTCTTCTGTACTTAATGGATTACCACCTATGTAGTAATTTGTGGGCACTTTGTTTTTGCCAAAGGGGATGACTATACATGTTTTGGCGTTTAGCTTGAGGCCATGGCTCTGGCACCAGTTGTCTGTTTCTATGAGGCCCTTTTGGAGGATGCTTGTGTCGGATGGAGAGTCGATTATGGCGCCCAGTTTGCAGTCATCTGCGAATTTCGTCAGCCACAGTCCTTCCATGTTGGCCTGTACCTCCGAGAAATATATACCGAACAAGAGAGGTCCCAGGACTGAGCCTTGTGGGACGCCACTTGTAACTGGTTTGGAGTATGACATGGCTCCCGCAATTCTAACCATGTGGGTTCTGTCCTTGAGCCAGTTTGCAACCCATCTAGTGACATAGGGGTTTATATTTAAGCTGGTGAGCTTATCTATAATGCCCGAGTGGGGTATTGTATGGAAGGCTTTTGTGAGGTCCAGGTAGGCTGTGTGGACCACCTTCCCCTCGTCAATGGCCTTGGTGACTGCTTCAAAGAAATTGACCAGGTTTAAGAGGCAGGATCTGCCCTTAACAAAGCCGAACTGGGTAGGATCCAGTGTCTGTAGGTCCCCAATATCTTTATTTATGAGGTCCATGATGATCCTTTCCATAGCTTTGCAGACCAAGCTAGTCAGGCTTATGGGGCGATAGTTTCCAGGATCCGTTGAGGCACCACCTTTGTGGAGAGGGACCACTGTTGCTGTACGCCACTCTTTGGGTACATATCCTGTAGTAAGGCTGAGACTGAACAGTAGTTTTATGTTTGGGTTTAGCTCTTCTTGGAGTTCATGTAGGACGCGGCCCGGGACACCGTCTGGTCCCATTGATGCTGTGTTTTTTGCTTTGGAGAGGGTGGCTCTTACCTGAGCATCTGAGATGTCAGGGGGGCAGCACTCTGCTGGGATAGATATTTGCCCTTTTGGTGGGGAGAGGGGGGGAGAAGTTTTCGCTGAACCTGTCAGCTAGGATGTTGGTAATGTCTGTGGGTTCAGTGTATTTTTTGTCATTTTGGACGAATTCTGAGCATATCTGGGAATTCCCACCCAGGTTCCTAACATAACTAAAGAAAGCCTTGTGATTAACCTTAGTGTCCTGTGCAATTTTTCTCTCGAAGCTGGCCTTAGACAATTTTATGAGTGCCAGTAGTTTTTTGCTAATACTGATCAGAGATGCCTTCCCTTTTTGGGATTTTGCTCTATCATGTAGTAGCTTCCTCCTTCTATTGTACAGTTTGGTTTATGGCTGGGGTCCACCACACAGGACGTCTGCGTTTGGAGGATTGGGTCTTAGTTTTATTTGGGATTGCATGATCCATGCATTCCTGAAGGTGTTCATAGAATGTGTTTATAAAGGATTCTGCGGTCTGGGCCATATTTTCCAAAGGGCCGGGGGCTTTGAAGGATTCCACCTCGGTTTTGAGGAGTGTGAAATTGCTTTAGAGAAGTTTTTCACTTTGGTTTTCTGGGCAGGGGGTGGGGTCGGGATGTGAATATCCAGTGAGATTAGTTTATGGTCTGATCTTACCAGTGAGGGATACACTTCTGGTCTGGAGCATAGAGTCCCCATGTTGGTGATGATCAGGTCCAGTATGTTTTCCCCTCTTGTGGGAGTGGTAACAAGTTGTTCCATAGCATTTGAGTTTATAAATTCTAGAAACCTTTGAGCTAGGGTGTTGGAGCTAGAGTAATGCTCCCAGTCTATGTTTGGGTAGTTGAAGTTGCCCAATATAATGGTGTTTGGAGAGACCTTCACATTTTCCAGTGTTCTCAGGAAGGCCAAGTGGGGTTCCTGGGTTTGGGAGGGTGGTCTGTAGCAGGCTATAAACTGGAAGGCAGTTTTACCCACTGTTAGTTGCACATGGATAGTCTCAGATGTTTTGTGCTGTGCCACTAACCTGGAGGTGTGGGTATCTTTGACGAATATTGATACTCCTCCTCCTTTTGTGGTTCGGTCCAAGTTTTGGGGCCGAAAAGCATGGTATAAGGTATAACCTGGTAGTGCTGGGGTGCTCTCGGGAGCCTTGAACCAGGTTTCTGTTACTGCACAGATATCGATGTTCTCCATGCTAAGGAGAGTTTCGAGTACATGCATCTTGAGGTTTAGACTTCTGGCATTGAGTAGCATTACTCTTAGTTTCTTATCCCTTGTGATACCTATGGAGGTGGGTTTGTCTTTTGAGCCTTGCCTAAAAAAGGCACTACGGGGGTAGCAAAAGCCTTTGCCAATATCCGAAAGCCCAGGGGTGACAGGTGCAAGCCGTCCCTAGCGAAGCATCGTGGCTTGTCGAGCATGTCATCCCACGCTGACAGGCATTGGATCCCCTTTGAATGACACCAATACTTAAGCCAATTGTTGAAATTGATCATCTTGTCTTCATATTGTGGCATCACTCTTGGTGAGGGTAAGATGCTACTCAAGGTCAGGGTCATACCGGCCTGGGCTACATGCTCAGAGAGCTCCTCTATGTCTCTTTTCATGTAGTCCAGGGAGGTACATCTCAGGTCATTTACACCAGCATGGACAATGACTGAGTCATATTTGTACTTGCCTTGGAGTGACCTGAGTGCTTGTGTTATGTGGCGGATCCTAGCGCCTGACAGGCAGCTTACCATTACCTTCTCCTTGTTCAGCCTGGTGAGCAGGACGTCAGTGTGCCTGACGATAGAGTCACCTATTACAAGTGTATCAGGTGTGTTGTTTAGCCTTAAGGGCTGTGACTGTTCGGCACACTGGCTTTGGGAGCTATATGCTGCACGTGTTTTGTTTTGGGGTAGCGGTTGCTTGAGTGTCTGCTTTGAAGGTCTCTGCTGCTTAGGCAGATTTTTATTTAGAGCCTCCGAGTATGTTTTTGTGTGTTTATGTGTTTGGTTTGCTGTCGTGGTAGGTCTATGTGAGACTGGAATTGTAGTGAGTGTGGTTTCCTTCTCCTCCTGACTGGTTACGCCAGTACTAAGTTGAGAGAGCTTAGCCTCCAGTTTGGCTATATGGTTGCATCTCACACATGTGTTGGAATTTGTTGGGAGGAGGAGAGGGTTGTCTGTGTACATGAGGCAGTTGTAACATTGCCTCAAGATTCCCAGATTCACCAGCTGGACCAGATAGGAGATTGACAACTGACCTTTGGACATGCTAAAACAGTATTGGGAATTCCTTTATAATTGAAAAAAGGGCCAATGGGGAACAAGGTACTCAAGGGGAGTTAGTGAGGGTGTAGTGCTTTTAATTTTTTAGTGCTGACTTAGTGAGCAAGTGCCAGGTAACTTAAATGCAATGTGTTACAGTTAACTTAAATGCAAAAATGACAAACAGTAACTTTCTTTCAAGTAAAACAAGGAAATAAGTACCGTAAGCAATGCAGATATCACTAGGGATCCACAGAAGTGCTGAAAAGCCGCGTTTTAGGTGGAATTAGCGTTTCTGGGAAATAACAAGCAAACAACAAGCATACAAACAAAGCTAGATTCAGCAGGCCTGGATCTAGTCTATGCTACAACAAACAAGGTGTACCAATTTCAGTAAGAAGCAGTTCAAATATGCAGGCACTATAAGCCTTTAACCAGAAATTCCCAGCTCAGAAGGGCAGAGTCCAGCCTCTCCTCCCACAAGAGTGCAGACCACGAACCCTCTTAATGTAAAATAACTGGCCTGAAGCCCAAGTGCTTAAACTAGAATGAATACACTTTTAGAATAACAGACACTGAGTCCTCAATCAGCAGTTCCCAACTTAGAAGGATGTAAGCTACCTGTTCTGCCACTACAGTGCAGACCACAAACCTTCTTAATGTAAAACAACTTGTCTGAAGTCCAAGTGCTTAAACTAAAAGGCTTAGAATGAGTTACACCAAGCAGTAATAAATACAATTGAGTACTTTTAAGATGATACAAAAGCAAAATAAAGTAGGAAGAAACACAAATACAGTAAAAGCAGATAAATTTAGTTATTTATTTATTTATTTTTTTAAGTGGAAAGAGAGAAAGGAAAGAGAGAAAGGAGTAGCAGAAACTAAGCTGATTGGCCTTCTCAAATGTTCTCCCTGTACTGGGTAGAATGAGGTAATGACACTACACTGGGAGGAGGGTCCCTGATCAAATTTACACTAGGGGCGGGCAACTGCAAAACCACCAACTATAAAAACACTATACCAACAGGGACGGAGGGTGGGAAACAAACTGCAGAAATGTTTCTCACAGCTGAAAAGCAGCAGCGAGCCTTTAAATGAAAGTTTTAAACAGCTAACAAGTTATCAGAAACGAACAACCCAACAGTTGCTTAATAAAAGTGGACAATTTCCAGTTAATACCTCACACACAGTGAAACTAGCTACAAAAATACACAGTACACAAAGTGCTATAAATAACAAAGAAATAAAGAACAAAGTAAACAAAAAACAGGATACTTAATGTTATATATTATAGCTCCGAGTTTCCTCAGTGTCTTTCCTTCTATCATCTCAGTGAGACAAGATCTGCCCTTTACAAACCCAAACTGGGTGGGGTCCAGTGTTTGAAGGTTGCCAATGTCTTTGTTTATAAGTTCCATGATAATGCGTTCCATGCCCTTGCAGATCAGGCTCGTCAGACTGATGGGACAATAGTTCCTGGGATCCAAGGTGGATCGCCCCTTGTGAAGTGGGATAAGTGTAGCTGTGCACCACTCAGTGGGCACGAAGCCTGAGGTGAGGCTATGATTAAACATGACACTTGGGTGAGGTGCCAGTTCATTTTGTAGTTCATGTAGTACACAGCCTTTGATGTCATCTGGTCTGATGGATGCTGTATTCTTAGCTTTGAAGAGTGCGGTTGCTACCTGTGTGGCCGTGATTACTGGAATTTGGCAATCTTTTGGTATTGAGATGGGCCCTTTAGGGGGTGAGAGGAGGGTGAAGTTTGCACTAAATCGATCTGCCAGGATGTTGGCAATATCCTTGGGATCAGTATATTTAATGCCATTCTGTTGTAGCTCAGAGCAGATCTGAGCATTGCCATTTAGATTCTTGACATAACTAAAGAATGCCTTGTGGTTGTCTTTGGAATCTTTGGCAATTTTACTTTCGTAACTAGCTTTGGAGGATTTTATGAGGGATCTCAGCTTCTTACTGAGGCTGGTAAGGGTGTTTTTTTGCATCCTGGGATTTTCCTCTTTTCTGCAACAGGTTCTTCCTTCTGTTGTATAGTTTGTTTATGCCAGGGGATAGAGTGGCTTCCTTTTTTTGGATAAGAGCGTCTTGGTTCTATTTGGGATAGCACAATTCATGCACGAGTGGATGTGCTCGTACAGTGCCTTAGTGCAGGATTCAGCAGTCGAACTTTCAGCTCCCGTCTGCATGGGTGCCATGAAGTCTATCACATCTGACTTATGTAGTATGAAGTTGGCTTTGGAGAAGTTTTTTTACAGAGGTTTCCTTACTGGGGGATGGGGGTGGATATGGATGTCAAGGGTGATTTGCTTATGGTGAGACCTGACCAATGAGGGGGGTGACCACTGGTGTAGAGCATCTATCTCCCATGTTGGTAATGACCAGGTCTAGGATATTGGAGCCCCTAGTGGGACAATGGATTAGCTGATCCAGGGCATTGGAATTTAGGAATTCCAAGAACCGTTTGGAAAAGGTGTTGGTACCTGATTAATTTTCCCAGTTAATGGCAGGGTAGTTGAAATCACCCAGTATTAGGGTGTTTGGTTGCATCTTAATATTTTCCAGTATGTTTAGAAAGGTGTAGTGAGAATCTTGGGGCATGGTGGAGGATCAGTAGCAAGCTACAATTTGGATTGCAGTCTTACCTAGTGTTAGTTGCACCTGGAGAATTTCAGATGCATTGTGTTGGGCAACTAGCCTGGAGGTGTGAATATCCTTGGTGAATATAGACACTCCTCCACCTTTAATGTTTCGGTCTTGGTTTGGAGGCTGAAAAGTATGGTAAGAGTTGTAGCCTGGTATTGCAGGGGTGCTCGCTGGAGTCTTGAACCAGGTCTCAGTTACTGCACAGATATCTATGTTCTCCATTTTTAAAAGTGCCTCGAGAGAGTGCATTCTGAGGTTTAGACTTATAGCACTGATTAGCATTACCTTCAGATTTTGCATGCTTGTATCTGTTATGGTGGTGGTTTTGTCCTTTGAACCTTGCCTAAAAAAGGCACTACAGGGGTGGCAAGAGTTTTTGTCAGAAACCTGAATCGCAGGGATGACAGATGCATAACATCTCTGGCACAGCATCGTGGTTTGTCGATCATGTCGTCCCTGGCAGACAGATACTGGACCCCCTTTGAATGACACCAGAAGCTTAGCCAGTTATTGAAGTCAATCATTCTGTCCTTATACTGTGGTATCATTCTGGGCGAAGGCAGGACGCTACTCTGGGGGCTAGGGTCATACCTGCCTGGGCCACATGATTCAAGAGCTCTTCCATGTCTCTTTTCATGTAGTCCAGGGAGGTACATCGCAAGTCATTCACTCCAACAAGGAAAATAACAGAGTCTTACTTGTACTTGTTGTGGAGTGACTTGAGTGCATGTGTTATGTAGTGGACCCTGGCATCCGATAGGCAGATGACTGTAATTTTCTCCTTGCTCAGCCTGGTGAGTGGGACATCAGTGTGCCTGACTATAGAGTCACCTATGACTAAAGTGTTGGGTACGTTGTTTTGCCTTAGGGGCTGTTGTTGGGTGGCACACTGGTGTTGTGAGCTATGCGTCACTTTGGTTGTGACTGGTGTTTGTTTGCGTTTCAGCTTCGGAGGTCCTTGTTGCTTGGGCAGGCTAATGTTAAGAGCCTCCGCATATGTGGGTTTAGTGTTGTTTTATATACAGATATATATATATACATACACACACACACACACACACACACACACACACACACACACACACACACACACACAGAGTGTGAAAATAAATGTATGTATATGTCTGGAGAGTGGTGCCTTGTATAAGGTCACTTCAGTAAAAGTGCTGTAATTAACATTTATGTACGTGACTAAGTCCAGAATAGGAGCACTTCAATTTGCACAGTTTGCAGCATTACAGTTCTTCAGACATTTGAATCTAGAGTAGGACCGCCCAGCAGGAAGTAAGTAGTGTCATAAATTCTCCAGGTTGGTGAAGTCTCAGATTTGAACCTGCAACTGCCAGCTTCATTTCACCAGCTTTTCAAGTAACTACAAAAGTCTTCCGACCATCTACAGTAAGCAGAACTTGTCAGCTGTATTTCTGTGGGCTTTGGTAAGAAAACTTTTTCATGTTATATGATAGTATGGATGCCAGTAAACAGGCTAGTAAAAAAGGTAGTAAACACAGTATTACTATTAATGTGTCAATTTTAGATAGACTACAGAAGTTGTATAAACAGCATATTAGCAAATGTAAAACCTTATTAGGGCAAGTTTACAGTCAGAAATTATGTAAATGCATTATGTTTCACTGGTATCTTAAACAGAAACATGATTGGCATGACAGTAAATGTTTATTGTGGAAGTCATATGAAACTGCTTTGTGTGTGCAATGTCATAAAAGTACAGTTCAGACCACTGTTAAGGTAAACAATCAGATAAGGGTCATACACTTGCATTATGTCCTGTCACCACATGTCAGATGTTAATTTCAGAGTTACAACAGCAGTCAAATCAGTTATTGACAGAATCTCCTGTACATCTTGTTTGACAAAAGTGGAAAGCCACTGCACAGTACAAAACAGATAAGGACAAAGAAGAGGTTCATGGTAAACTGACAGAAAAAATTAATAAACTTCTAAAAGACAGAATGAGTTCAGAAAGTTTAAACAACACATGCAAACACTTTTCAAAAGTGCATAAGAGCTTTAGAGTCAGAAGAACAGAATACTAATATCAGACAGCCAGTGCAAAATCACAAGACAAAAAGAATCTGGTTAGCAAGGAGTTAGAGCAACAACAATTAGCTACACTGACAAAAACAGAGATCCCACATGTTACCCAGCAGGTAAATAAGCTGACAAAAAATAATTTCCGAAATACTATTCTACGTTTAGAAAATGGTTAAGTATACACAGCAGGATCTAATGTAACCTTCATTCAGTTAAAGCAAGACGCTTATCATTTAAACAGTAATGTAAAACGTATGACGCTGTTCTCATAGCATACACGCAGGGGCAGCCTCTCATAGCTAACCTGTTAAATAATTTCAAAATCACCATTTCAAATAAAAGAACAGTTCTAGTGTATAGAAATTAAATGAAAGTACTTAAAAGCAGTAAAGACATAAAGACACAATAGTGACATGCATGTATTTCGTTTTACTTAAAGTGCATCTGTTTAAAATGCGCAAAAGTCAGACAACATCAAATGTAAATATATCTGTTTTAAGTATGTGTTAGTATTGTCTGAAAAGTAAAATTTGAGACATTAAAGCTGTAAACTGTAAAGTACTGCATGTGTCATCTGTTATATAAACAAGTACTGTGCAAGAAAGTTAATAATATACTGCTAAAAAAGTGCAATAATCAGTCTTTCCCCAGGATTCATGAAGCTTGCGCCAGGTGCAGGTGTAGCATTGGCGTTCCAACACCAAATATGGCTGGCAAGAGATCCAGGTAAGAGCTGTTTCCACGTGCACTACCTGCGTACGCTACGCCCGCACAGCTCCCGGCCACCGTATGCTAACTACCCCATTTGCAGCAGTGTAGCATGCAAATGAAGGTATTTCGCAATCCAGGAAGTGCTGCAAGTGTAGTGTAAGAATGCAGAAATGTAAACCATAAAAAACGGTTTACATATTTTTGCTAACATAAAATCGGAGCCATGACAGCTGGCCAAACACATGTATTATATTGTTAATGTATGCCAATGGCCAAATATATAGTCATTGGCATAAAAAACATGTACAAAATATAAAAAGAACATTTCATTTTATTTTGCACACTATTGCGAAGTTTAAGCGCAGGGCAGCGGTGCGCTAACTGGACCACAAGGAAAATAGAAAAATATAGAATAAAACTGCAATGTACCACATATAATGATTTCCCATAATAGTCAGTGGCAGGCATGTAACACTACACCATGGTGCAAGGGTTGCTAAGAGGCTGTGACAGTGTTTTGTGCGGTAGCTAGGAATTAGTAGGCAATGCCATGCAAATGAGAGGAGTAATAGTGAATCACAGATTCCCTGCTGGTGTAAGGATGCACCTCACAACGTAGCATTATAACATCGAGGTGTGCCCTTGACATAAAAATGACATCAAGAGAGGGGTGTGTCACCTTTACTGTAAGCAGATTGGAGCATTGCTAATCTGGTTTTCCCATAGCTAAGCAAAGCTACAAGAAAGGGGTGTGTTGAACTGGCTATAGCTTTGCTTAGCTGAGGTACACAAGGTAACCGAGTATGCATGCGAACGGAGATTAAAACGCGCTTAAACTCAGTAAAAGTGTTTGCATAGCGCACACCGGAACTGAAACAGGAAGGATATAGGAAAAAAAATGAGGAAATGCTGCAGCAGAGAAACTGGAGTACAAATGACTAATTAACACCTAGGAACCTACAGTGGTTCATTGACAACAGCTAACAAGACTGCAAGCAGCTACCTGCAGAACAGGAAAGGGGAGGGGCTGAACTGCAAAGAAAACAGTAAAGTGTCACAGCAGAACAAAGTAGATTTGCATTATATCAGCTACAAGACACATTTTGCAAAACATGACTTGGTAGGGAAAGTACAAAATAAGAAAGACGGCAGGTGGAGGCATGCCTGATAAGAGGAGGGGATCCTGGTATAAAAGTGAATTAAAGGGCAACAGATTAATCATGGCAGGCAAGCATAACACCACACTAAAGGCCCCACACTTGCAGTAGTCACTGTAAAACCCATACTTAAGATACCCTGCAGCTGGAATTGCTCATACAAACACAATGACATCAGCAGCATCCATAGCACAATAGTATAAAGTGTGAAAGCACCTCACACACACTTGTGTATTCCCATACACTCTGCACCATTGGTGTATACAGATGAGGAACTTTTAATATGTACATGTTAGGGGCTGCAATAGTTTTGATCCACCAGCATGTGTTGGAGACTGAAGGTAGTGTGGAGGATGATGCCACCCCAGGCACCAGAGGAAGAGAAGAGTGTTCAGACCCAGGGTAACCTACCAGGGGCTACATGATCTGGAGATAGTAGAGTGTCACAGGGTGGACAGGGACACCCTACAGCAACTTGTGAAGCTGTGCTGGCCACGCATCAGAGCCAGAACAGAGGAGAACCCATCCCAGTGGATACAAAGGTATGTGTAAGCCTGAGAATACTAGCTACAGGTATTTTTCAAAGGCCAACTGGGTATATCATGGGGATCTCACAGGCATCAGCATCCAGGGTACTTCACCAGTTCCTGGATGCCATGTTACCATGCCAATGAGCACATATACTTCCCCCGAACGCAGGAGGAGTTGGCCAGCAATATGCGTCTCTTCCATGTGGCAGAATACCAGGAAGTACTGGGTGCAATAGACTTTACGCACATACACATCAAGTCACCACCAGGTGAGCAGGGTAGGAGCTACATAAACTGCAAGGGATACCCCTACATCAACTGCCAGGTCATGTGCAATGCCCAGGGCATTATCATGGATGTGTGTGCTGGCACCCCTGGAAGCTATCACGACTCCCACATCTGGCATGCCTCACAGCTGTATCAGGTATTTGCCAGGGGGGGACATCCCATATGGCCACCTGGTGGGGGATGCTGGCTATGCACTGGAACCGTGGATGATGACTCCCATAAGAAATGCACACACACCCATGCAAGAACACCATAATGAGGCACAGACACAAACCAGAATCATCATAGTGTGTGTGTTTGGGATGCTTAAATCACTGTTCCGTTGCTTGGACATATCTGGTGGAGCCTTGCAGTACTGTCCGGGCACGTGTGCCCATATCTTCATAGTATGTGCTATGCTACACAATATGATCCTGCGGAAACAGCTGCAGCAGGAACAGAATGGTGAAGGCCCTCACAGCCCACCACCATATTCAAGGGCCCCACAGGCACAAAGGTACTCAGACCAGGAACACCCTGAGCCAGTCCCAGGAGGCAGACGGAGGCGTGCCCAGTATGCCCATGTCTTGGCAAGGAGAGAATGTATGGCACACACACTGACAGTGTATGCACCTAGGGACTGACACCTTTCTCCACCTGCACACACAGTAAAAATGGATGGCACACACACAAGACTACCTGTAAATTGTCATGTATAGGCAGTCTACTGTGTGCATCCAACATAGGCAGCCCTCAACTATTGCACACACAACTGCTATTGGCACAAGGTAAGTCAACACCTTAACAGTAAATTAAGCTATCAGCATGTGCTGATACTGTATGTATAGGGTCATAGGTAGGTACTTGGCTAACTGCCTGAGGGCATTCATAAGCCTAGCCAAAATGTGTCAGCTTTTTCCACCCCATTGATTAATTAACTGTCCCTCTGTGGAGCAGAGCTAATGGTGGGATCCCTGGGGTGTATCTACTGTTCCCCGTCCACTCTCCATGGTTTCTCTTAAAGAGTGTTAGTGAGGGGGCTCTGTATAATGTAATTAGGGATGTAGTTCTAAAGCATGGGGAGTTTCTGTGACAGGAATCTATCCCTCCAGCATCTTCTAATTATTGTTGTTCATAGATTAGGTTCATAGATTAGTACTAAGCTAACTGCCCTTGCGAGCCATTTTAAGCTTAGCCAATTATCCCTTGTGAGACTCAAACCCTGCAACTTATGTTTCTAAGGCAAACACCTTAACCATTAGGCCACCCTCCCAACCCTTGTGGCAAGATTTAGCTCACTACAGCGTGTGGCTTAATGTGACTTGGATTCCCGTAGGTTGGCAGCCATTTTGTGCTGATTGTCTTCATTATTATTGAGACTAACAAGGCCTCCTGACCTTCTGTAGTACGAGTGATTGGGTAATAGCAGGGGCTGAGTAGTAATATGATCTTCCAACTCTTCCATTCTTACCGCTATATAAACCCTGTGTCTTATAAAGGTTCTGCTTGTACTGTCAGGCTCTGGATTGCATTGCATAAGTGGAAATTCCCTAAGATTCCAAGAGCAGGCTAAGTTATTTCTTACACTTATTTCACAGAATTGCACTTCTGAAATGCTTATAATTGTGCTATACAGTTGATCTACTATATTTTTGCACTGTTGTAAAGCTTTTTTTTATTGTTTCACTGCATTTATGTACTGTTTTAAACTGTTTTAACATTACTTAACTGTAAACAGCTTTTTCATACTGAGAGTTGTATTTTCTGTTTGTGAGTGCTCTATCCGAACTTTTCTGTGCATTTTTGTCTGTTAAAAGCATTCTCGAGTCTGCTCCTTGATCTGTTTAAAACTTTCATTTAGTGGCTACAGCTAGGAACTGTAATTTTCACACCCACCCACCCTAGTGTTGTGCGTTCTTATACTTGGTGGCATTGCAGTTGCCCGCCCATACTGTACATTTGATCTGTGACACTCCTCCCAGTCTAGTGTCATTAGTTCACTCAATCTAATAGAGAACATTTGTGAAGGCCAACCCACTCAGATTCTTAACGTTGAATTAACTTCTGTTCCAGCTTTCTCCATTTCCACTTTAATGGAAAAAAAATTCTAAGCTTGCTTCCCCCCCTTTCCTGTGGCAGGTCAGATACGGATTTGCTGTGTCCAGGACTGTTTGAGCTCCTAAGCACCCCTCCCCCCACGTAACTGGGGTTAAACTGTTCCTGGCGCCATAAAGTCTGTTTTTCAAAATTTCCCTTGCAACTAGCCAGCTTTTTAGTTTTAGCACTCATCTGTTTCTTTGATCTCAGCACTTGTTCAGAACTCATTGTAAGCACTAAATAAGGTACAAATTACTACAGTACTCAACTCTTCTCACTTGTCTAGAGGAAAACAGTTTTTAGTACTTAATAAATAAGCACCTATTGAGGCATGTCTAAAGGTCAGCTCCTGGTGTTTTCTCCTGTCTACCTGATGAATCTGGGCATCTTGGGACAATGCAGCAATTGCCTCATGTACACAGACAACCCTCTCCTCCTACCACCCAACACTACGACCTGTGAGAGATGCACTTATATAGCCAAACTGGAAGCAAAGCTCTCTTTACCAAAGACTGGCTTAGACAGTCAAGAGGAAAAGGTAAACACTTGCACCGCACCACACTCATCACATAGTCCCTCAAAACCTACACCACCAAAACACACACACAGAACCACAAAACACACACCTACATTCGCGGAGGCTCTCAGTACTAATCTGCCCAGAGACCTCCAAAGCAGAAATGCAAGCAACCTCCACCCCCCAACACAACCCAAATGACAAACAGCCCACATACTCAGTGTGCCACTCAACTACAGCCCATAAGGCATAACGTACCCAACACTCTAGTCATAGGTGACTCCATAGTCAGGCACACTGATGTTCTACTCACCAGGCTAAACAAGGAAAAAGTTACTGTCAGGTGCCAGGATCCACCACATAACGCACGCACTCAAGCCACTCCACAACAAGTACAAATATGACTCTGTCATTGTCCATGTTGGTGTGAATGACCTGAGACGTACCTCCCTGGACTACATGAAAAGAGACATGGAGGAGCTCTCTGACCTTGTAGCCCAGGCCGGTTTGACCCTAGCTCTGAGTAGCATCCTGCCATCACCCAGAATGACATCACAGTACAAGGACAAAATGATTGACTTTAACAATTGGCTAAGCTTCTGGTGTCATTCTAAGGGAATCCAGTATCTGTCTGCCTGGGATGACATGATCGACAGACCACGCTGCTTTGCCAGAGATGGCCTGTACCTGTCGCCCTTGGGATTCCAGATACTGGCAAAGGCTCTTGCCACCCCTATAGTGCCTTGTTTAGGCAAGGTTCAAATGACAAATTCACCACCGTAACAGGTACAAGCAAGCAAAATCTGAGGGTAATGCTACTCAGTGCTAGAAGTCTAAACCTCAAAATGCACTCACTCGAGGCACTCCTTAAAATGGAGAACATTGACATCTGTGCAGTGACAGAGACCTGGTTCAAAGCTCCAGAGAGCACCCCTGCATTACCAGGCTATAATTCATACCACACCTTTCGGCCACCAAACCCGGACCGAAACACTAAAGGTGGAGGCGTGTCCATATTCATTAAGGATATCCACACCTCCAAGCTAGTTGCTCAACATAATGCATCCGAGATTATCCAAGTTCACCTAACTCTGGGCAAAACCGCAATCCAGATTGTAGCTTGCTACAGACCCCCCACCATGCCCCAGGATTCCCACTCCTCTTTTCTTGATACACTGGAAAATATTAAGGTACAACCCAACACTCTAATAATGGGTGGTTTCAACTACCCCACCATTAACTGGGAAAACTACTCATGTACCAACTCTTTTGCTCAACGTTTTCTGGAAATCATCAATTCCAACGCTTTGGATCAACTTATCCACACCCCCACCAGAGGCAGCAATATCCTAGACCTGATCATCACCAACATGGTTGACCGGTGTTCCACACCAGAGGTCAGCTCCTCATTGGTCAGATCCGACCACAAGCTAATCACCCTAGACATCCACATCCCGCTCCCACCCCCCATTAGGAAAACAACCGTAAAAAATTTCTCCAAAGCCAACTTCACGCTTCTTAAGACAGAAGTGGCAAACTTCATGACACCCATGCAGATGAACAATAGAGGTACGACTGCTGAATCCTACACAAATGCACTTTATAAGTACTTACACAAGTGCATGGATCGTGCTATCCCTAACAGAACCAAGATGCTATCCTCCAAAAAAGGAAGCCAATCTGGTGGTCTTCTCCCATAAACAAACTCTACAACAGAAGAAAGAAACTGTTGCAAAAAAGAGTAAAATCCCACGATTGGAGGAACTCCCTGGTCAGCCTCAGTAAGAAGCTGAGATGCCTCATAAAATCGTCCAAAGCTAGTTATGAAAACAAAATTGCCACTGATTCTAAAGACAACCACAAAGCATTCTACAGCCATGTCAAAATTCTCAATGGCAGCACTCAGATCTGCTCTGAGTTACAGCACAATGACACTAAATATACAGAACCAACTGATATTCCCAACATCCTGGCAGATAGGTTCAGTGCTAACTTTATCCCCCTCTCACCCCCTAAAGGGCCCATCTTTATACTGGAAGAATGCAAAGTTCCTGTAATCACGGCTGCACAGGTAAAAACTTCACTCTCCAAGGCCAAGAACACAGCATCCATGGGACCTGACAACATCCCAGGCTGCCTTCTACATGAACTACAGAATGAACTGGCACCCCACCTAAGTACCATTTTCAATCATAGCCTCACCTCAGGCTTTGTGCCCATTGAGTGGTGCATCGCGATGGTTGTCCCACTACACAAAGGGGGGGCCACAACAGACCCCGGGAACTACCGCTCCATTAGTCTGACGAGCCTCGTCTTCAAGGCCATGGAACGTCTCATCATGGAACTCAAACAAAGACATTGGAGATCTCCAAACCCTGGACCCCACACAGTTTGGGTTTGTAAAAGGCAGATCATGTCTCCTAAACCTGATAGACTTATTTGAAGTAGTCACCAAAGCCATAGATGAGGGTAAGGTGGTTCACACAGCCTATCTAGATCTCGCCAAGGTGTTCGACACCATCCCCCACTCTGGAATTATAGATAAACTCACTAAACTAGGTATAAATCCCTATGTCACAAGATGGGTTGCCAATTGGCTTACTGAAAGAACCCACACTGTGAAAGTAGCAGACTCCAAATCAGACTTCAGACCAGTGACAAGTGGAGTACCACAGGGTTCAGTCCTGGGTCCTCTCCTGTTTGGTATCTACTTCTCTGAAGTACAGGCTAACACAGAAGGTCTTTGGCTAACTAAATTCGCAGATGACTGCAAACTAGGAGCCATAATTGAAACTCCTAACGATGTGGACATCCTACAAAAGGGCCTCACTGAGACAGATGCTTGGTGTCAAAGACATGATCTCAAGCTCAATGCCAAAAAGTGCATTGTCATCCCCTTTGGTAAAAATTCTGTACCCATGAACTACCACACAGGCGGTAGTCTACTTAACACCAAAAGTGTGATAAGAGACCTTGGGACACAGGTGGACAGTAGTCTCTCCTTTGATAATCACATCGCCAAAGTGGTCAGGAAATCCTTCTATGTGGCACACATCACAAAAGGTTTCTCATCCAGAAAAAAGGAGGTCATTGTTCCCCTCTACTCATCACTCATTAGACCCATCATAGAGTACAGCGCCCCTTTTGGTATGTACCTCACAAGACATCTACAACAACTGGAAAGGCTGCAAAAATACCTCACAAAGAGGATTACTGGCCTCAAGCAGATGCCTTACGCAGACAGTATCAAAAAACTACAGCTTTACTCCGTCGCATATCACCTACTCAGAGGCAATCTCTGCCTAACATACAAAGCTATGTCAAACCCAGAGCTGTTGGACATGCTCCACTTAAAGATATCCCAATCCTTCCGAGCTACACGCTCTAGGGACCTAAACCTTGTCACCACAATAAACAGAACATGCTGGAGGGATAGATTCCTGTCCCAGAGACTTCCCATACTCTGGAACAGACTACCTATCTATGTCAAACAGAGCTCCTCATTAGCACTCTTCAAGAAAAATCTTGATGATTGGATGGGTAATAGGAAATTCACCCCAGGGATCACTTCTGTGGTTCTGCTTGACAGGGGCACAGGAAAATAATTTTCTTGGGTGGCGAAAGCCAGGGTACATTTTTGGCTAGGCTTGAATAGGCCCTAGGGCCAATAGCCTAGTACCTACCTATGAACCTATGGAGCATATCCATTAAGCCTGAGTTGGACATGGCTTTGTTGCCAGCAGAGATCATCTCTGAGTAAATGAGATGCCACTGAGTAAAGCAGGAGTTTATTCAGTCTGGCTGCATAGGACATATGTTTGAGGCCAGTAATCCTCTTGGCGAGGTAAGTTTGGGGACCTTCCAGCTGTCGGAAGTGTCTTCTGACGTACATCCCAAATGGGTTATTATACTCTATGATGGGACTGATGAGTGATGAGTAAAGGGGCACTATAACCTCAGTATGTCTAAATGTGAACCCTTTAGTAATCAGATGGCCTACATAGAAGGATGTCCTAACTACTTTGTAGATATGACCGTCAAAGGAGTGATCACTATCTACCTTAGTCCCCAGATACTCTATTACCTCGTCTGTATTAAACTGGCTGCCGCTTATGTCTTAATATGTGGGTGTTTAGTCTTTCCAAAATGGAATGACCATGCAGTTTGTGGCACTTAGCTGGAGTCCATGACTTTGACACCCTGTGTCAGTCTCTGTGAGGCCCCTTGAAGGATGTCTGTGTCAGCTGGACTGTCAATTATGGCTCCCAGTTTGAAGTCATTGCCAAACATGGTCTGCCGTAGTCCACCTGTGTTTGCCTGTATCTCTGAGAAGTATATGCCACACAGTAGGGGTCCCAGGACTGAGTCCTGTGGGACACCAGTTGTGACTGGTTAAGAGTTGGACCTGGAGGCTGTTAGTCTTACCATGTGGGTTCTGTGTGTGATGTATGGGTTTATGTACAGGCTGGTGAGGTTATCAATAACACCTGAGTGGGGAATGGTGTCAAAAGCCTTGGCGAGGTCCAGGTAGTATGTGTGAACCACCTCTCCCCTCATCTACCGTCTTGGTGACTGTCTGTAAGATGTCAAACAGGTTCAGTACGCATGATATGCACTCTTCCAAGCTGACCTGGGTTGGGTCAAGTGTTGGGAGGTTACCAATGTCTTTGTCAATGAGTGCCATGAGGATGCGCTCCACAGCTTTGCAGACCAGGCTAGTCAGGCTTATGGGGTGGTAGTTACCATGATCAGTTGTGTTTCCACCCTGGTGGAGTGGAATAACCGCTGCTATGCACCATTGTATGGGCATGCAGCCTGTGTAGAGGCTAAGGTTGAAAAGCTTAATTAGGTGGGGGGTTAGTTTGTCTTGTAGTGTTTGCAAGATGCAGTCTGGGACACCATCTGCCTCCAATGACGCTGTGTTTTGCCATCTGAGAGGGCCATTTCCACCTGTGTGTCTCTGATGTCTGGGATACTGTACTTTCCGGGTATTGTTGTGGGCTCTTTGGGGGGGGGGGGATTGCACTGAATGTATCTGCAAGGATGTTGGCGATATCAGTAGGGCCAGTATATTTTGTGCTATATTGCACCGGCACAGTGCAAATCTGTGTGTTACCACTTAGATCCTTGACATAGCCAAAGAAGGCTTTATGGTTATCTTTTGAATCCCTGCCTATTTTCCTGTTGATGTTAGCCTTGGATGATTTCATGAGGGACCTATGTTTCTTACTAATACTGGTCACAGATGTCTGCCCTTCTTGGGTTTTGATGTTTTTCTGGACTACTGTCCTACTTCTGTTGTACAGCCTGTTTATTGCAGGGGTCCACCAGACTGGTGTCCTTGTCTAGGAGGAGCAAGTCTTGGTTTACCACAGTGATGGCACGATCCATACATCCTTGTTGGTGCTTATAGAGTGCATTTGTAAATCTTTCTGTATCTTGAGCAGTGTTTTCCCTTACCGTGGGGGCTGTGAAACCTCCAACCTCTGTCTTTAGTGGTGTGAATTTAGTTGTAGGAAAGGTATTCACTGTGGTTTCCTTGGGTGGGGGAGATGGTTGGGTGTGGAAATCATCAGTGAACAGTCCATGGTCAGATCTAACCAGTGACCGGTTTACCTCTGCTATGGTGTACCTGTCACCCATGTTGGTGATTACCACTTCTAGTATGTTTCCACCTCTCGTTAGGAAGTTTACCATCTGACACAGGGAATATGAGGTGATAAATTCCAGGAAGCGCTGGGCCTGGAAGTGAGTACTCAAGTAAGTTTCCCAGTTAATGGTAGGGTAGTTGACATCGACCAATACCAGGGTGTTCGGTAGGACTGTCATGTTTTCCACTGAGTGGTGGTCCTGGGTCATGGAGAGTGATTTGTAGCAGGCCACAGTTTGCATTGCAGTTGTGGCTGATGTTAGCTGCACATGGATGATCTCAGAGGTATCATGCTGCCCCACTAACCTGGAGGTGTAGGTATTTCTGATGAATATGGATACACCCCCTCCATTTCTGTGTCAGTCCATGTTCTGTGGCCGAAATGTGTGGTATGGGTTGTAGTCCGGTAGTGCTGGTGTGCTCTCAGGAGCTTTAAAACAGGTCTCAGTTACTGCACAGATGTTGACATTGTCCATACGGAGGAGTGCTGTGTGTAAATGTTGTGCACAGTACTGGTAATGAAACAGATTGCATATCATCTGTAACTCCAGTGAAACATCTGCAGTATGAGTGTAAGATGTAGGAGACCACTGCCCATGTGCAATAGCTGCTTCATAGGTGATGGCTTACACTATCTGATTATATCCTGATCATGTTAATAGTGGGAGCAGAGTCTATTGATACTTGACTCTGTTTGGGGAGTGGGTGTCTGTGCCCAACAGAGCTCATGGTTCTGGTGGATATGTGAGTATATACTCAGAAAAGATACAGACCTTTTGACACTTGCATCATCTGTAATCAACTATCAGGATGCGATGTGCTCCTCAGAGGAGGATTGCTGCTAAAGGTAGCTACTATGTTTCTGTAATAGCCAGTGTTGTCACGTCCATAACACAGATATTTACTTGTGAGCATCACTGTCTAAAGTATCTCCATAAGCAATAAGTAAACTAAATACAGTACTTGTAGTACTGAATGCTCATACAAGCATGTCCACTAGTCAGCTACTGGTGTTTACTAATGTCAGCTTTGTGTATGTGGCCATCCTGGGGGAATGTAATCTCTATGCCATGTACACTGCCAAACCCACCTAACACCACACCCTACACATTGTCTGGGATGCAGCTACAGGGGTAAGCTGGAAGGCAGTCCAGTCTACAGCCATGGACAGTCATGAGGTGTAGGTTATCACATATATCTCATCACCACAACCAACACATACCCTTACCAGAACACAGTAAGGACACCCACACAAATCACCAGAAATCACACACATTCACAGAGACTTCTAAGTATCTGGCCAGGCAAGAGACCTCCCAAGCTGGAATAGACAGACAACAAAATACACAAATTGTATGACATAGTTTGCATAATTGTGCCACACCTCAGAACACGTGGCCAGAAACATGCCCAACAGTACTCATTTGTGAATGCAAACTCTAGCACTATGTTACACACCAAGCTATACGAGGGCAAACATACTGTCAGCTGCCTGTCTGCCATGATTAGCCACATACCCATATACTCAGACCACCTTTTAAACTATACAAATGGCTCTGGCATATTCCATGTTGTTGTGCAGGACCTGTGATGCAGTAGCCTGGACTGCATGGAAACACACATGTATGAACTGTCAGGTCTTGTAGCCCATGCAGGTATGTCCCAAGGCTTGGGTAGCATTCTGCCATTGGCCAGAATGACACTGCAGTACAGGGACAAAAGGAATGTATTCCACAACTGTCTAATGTACGGATGTAATTCAAAGGGTATCCAGTATCTCTCTGCCTGGGATAACATGGTTGACAGATCATGATGCTTTGCCAGACAGGGCCTGCACCTGTCACCCCTGGGAATCTGGATACTGGCTAGGGCTCATTCTTCCCCTATAGTGCCTTTATCATGCAAAGTTCCAGTGAAAGTCCACTGCTATAACAGGGACAGCCAAACAATAAACTGCAGGTCTCGCTACTCAATGATACATTTCAGAAACTCAGTATGGACTCACTTACATCAATCCTTAACATGGAGAACATATCTGTGCAGTGACTGAGATATGGCTCAACGCTCCAGAGAGCACCCCTGCATGACCATGTTATAAGGGGTTCATGTCACTACAACGACAAGTCGGAAGATCGAAATGCACTCCACCGACACATGAAATAATCGAAACCGCAAACATGGACATTTAGCAGGTAAGAGGTTTACATTTCGCTAATCATGCCTACCACACATGCATAACACTGCCACACTTACTAAAAAATGGTAGGCATGGTTAGCGAAATTAAAACTTTACCTGTTGTCGCTGTAGTGACATGAACCCGTTATAAGACATACCTCACCTCTTGGCCATTATCCTTTATTGGAACACACGGGACACAGGTTTGTCCATATTCCTGAAGGATATGTACACTCCCACACTAGGTCCACTTGCATAAATTCAGATGCAGTATGCTGAGCAACTACCTTTGTGCCAAAGTGGAATCCAAACTGCACCTTGCGACAGATAACCCAGCATGCCTCAGAATTCCCAACTGTCATATTGTGCTGTAATGGGGAATATTAGGTTTGAGACAGAAAACCATAGTATTGCCTACTCTCAACTATCCCATTATGAACTGGGAAGACTCATATACCAACACCTGTGCTCAATGCATGTTGGATTTCATCAACCCCAGTGATCTGGATCACCATAGTCACACAAACAGGGTTAACAGTATGCTGCACATAGTCAGTCTCCAAAGCCAATTTTATGCTTCTTAAGAGAGAAGTGGTGACTGTCATGGCACTCATGCAGATGGACAATGCATGTGCAAATGCTGAATCCTACACAAATGCACTTTAAGTACTCACATAATTGCAGTGACTGTGCCATTGAAACACAAACAAGATTCAACCAAACACAAACAGGAAGGCAAACTGGTGGTACCCTGCCTTAAACTGTACCACAGAAGGTAGTAACTGTTGCAAGAGTGAACACACATGAGTGGAGGTGATCCCTGGTCAGCCTCAGTAAGATGCAGATACACCATATAAAACCAGACAAAGCTACTGTGAAACTAATCAGCCACATATTATGAGGCCAACCAAAGAGCATTCTATAGCTGTGTCATAGGTTCATAGGTTCATACTAGGCTATCTGCCCGAGGGCATTTACAAGCCTAGCCCATCGTTTTGTAGCTTACGCCACCCCTTTAGTATGGGGAACTATACCCATTATTTTGCTGTGCCTCTGTCGAGCAGTGACACTGAGGTAATCCCTGGGGTATATCTGCGATCTCCCATCCATTGGTCAAGATTTCTCTTGAACAAGGCCAGCGAGGTGCTCTGCCTCACATGTACCGGGATTTTGTTCCACAGCATAGGGAGTCTTTGGGTGATGAATCTATCCCTCCAGCACGCCCTATTAATAGCCGGGTCAAGGTTTAAGTCTCCGCCTTGTGGCTCTGATGGATCTAGATTTTTGAGGTGAAGCATATTCATCAAATCTGGGTTTGACATGGCCTTGTATGTTAGGCAAAGGTCACCTCTGAGCAAGCGGTAAGCGACTGAATAGAGCTGGAGTTCTTTCAGTCGGGCAGCATAGGACAGATTTTTGAGACCCTTTATCCTTTTGGTGAGGAACTTTTGTGGCCTCTCCAGCTGCTGCAAGTGTCGGGTCAGATACATTCAATGGGGCATTGTACTCAATCATTGGTCTGATGAGTGATGAGTAAAGGGAGACTATGACCTCCTTGATCTAGATGAGAATCCCTTCATGATAAGGTGGGCAATGTAGAAGGTCTTCCTAACTACTTTAGCTACATGGGTGTCGAATGACAGACTACTATCAACCTGGGTCCCCAGGTCCCTGATAACTTCTTCTGTGCTCAGTGGATTGCCACCTATTTGGTAGCTAGGGTAACCTTGTTTTTCCCGAAGGGTATGACTATGCATTTTTGGCATTTAACTTTAGGCCGTGGCTCTGGCACCAGTTATCCGCTTCTGTGAGACCCTTCTGAAGGATATCTGTGTCAGATGTGTTTTCTACTATGGCTTCAGTTTGCAGTCATCTGCAAACTTTGTCAGCCATAACCCTCCTGTGTTTGCTTGTACTGAAAAGTAGATGCCAAACAAGAGTGGGCCCAGGACTGAGCCCTGTGGGACACCACTTGTGACAGGCTTTGAGTCTGACATGGCGCCAGCAGCTCTGACCCTGTGGGTTCTGTCACTCAGCCAGTTTGCAACCCATCTTGTGATGTATGGGTTGACATTTAAGCTGATGAGTTTTTCAATGATACCCGAATGGGGTATTGTATCAAAGGCCTTAGCCAGATCGAGGTAGGCTGTATGGACTGCCTTTCCTCATCAATGGCTTTGGTGACTGTTTCAAAAAGTCAACCAAGTTTAAAAGGCATGATCTGCCTTTGACAAAGCCAAACTGGGTTGGATCCAAAGTCTGCAAATTCCCTATGTCTTTATTTATGAGGTCCATTATGATCCTCTCCATGGCTTTGCAGATAAGGCTTGTCAAGCTAATGGGCCGTAATTTCCAGGGTCGGTGGAGGCACCGCTTTGTGAAGTGGTACCACAGTTGCAGTGCGCCACCCCTGGGTAATGCATCCAGAGGTAAGACTTTGATTAAACAGCTGTCCTAGCTGTGGGTTTAATTCCTCATTGAGTTCATGGAGCACACAGCCGGGGACACCATCAGGTCCCATGGATGCTGTGTTTTTGCTTTGGAGAGCAGTTCTCACTTGGGCTGGAGATGTTTGGGGGCTGCAATCGCTTGGTATAGATCTCTCCTTTGGGGGAGGGGAGAAGTTTGCACTGAACCTGTCAGCCAGTATGTTGGCAATGTCTGTAGGATCAGTAATCTTCACATCATTTTGAACTAGCTCTGAGCATATCTGGGAGTTTCCTCCCAGGTTTCTAACATAGCTAAAGAAGGCCTTATGATTGTCTTTTGAGTCTTTAGCTATTTTTCTCTCAAATTTGCTTTGGATGATTTTATGAGAGCTCTTAGTTTTTACTTATAGTGATCAAGGGTGTCTTACCTTTTAAGGATTTTGCTCTATCTTGTAGTAGCTTCCTCCTTTTGTTGTAGAGTTTGTTTATGGCTGGGGTCCACCAGACTGACGCTTGCCTTTGGTACAAAGAGTCTTTGTTTTGCTTGGGATTGCCTTATCCATGCAGTCCTGCAGGTGCTGGTAGAAGGCATTTGTAAGTGATTCAGCGGCTTGAGTACTGTTTTCCGCCGGCTCGGGGCCTTAAAGGAGACCACACTAGTCTTTAGAAGTGTGAAGTCGGCTTTGAGAAGTTCTTACTGTGGTCTTTTATTTCAGGTGGGGTGGGATGAGGACCTCCAGCGAGATTAGTTTGTGGTCTGATCTCACCAGTGAGGGTACACCTCCGTGTTGAACATTGTGCTCCCATGTTCGTGATGATGAGATCAAGTATGTTATCTCCTCTTGTGGGGATGGTGACTAGTTGTTCCATGGCATTTGAGTTTATGAATTCCAGGAACTTTTGGGCTAGGTGTTTGGGCTTGAGTAGTGTTCCCAGTCTATATTAGGGTAATTGAAGTCACCTAGTATGATGGTGTTTGGTGATACATTTATCCCTCTAGTGTTTTCAGGAAGGCCATGTGAGGTTCCTGAGTTTGTGAGGGTGGCCTGTAACATGCTACAATTTGCAGAGCAGTCTTGCCTATGGTTAATTGCACCTGGATGGTCTCCGATGCATCGTGCGTTGCCACCAGTCTTGAGGTGTGGGTGTCCTTGATGAATATGGATACCCCTCCTTTCTTGGTATTGTCCAGATTTTGGGGCCGAACGCTTGATATGAGGTAAAACCTGATAGCTGGGGTGCTCTCAGGAGCCTTGAACCAGGTTTCTGTCACAGCACAGACATCGATGTTCTCCATACTGAGAAGGGCCTCGAAAAGTGCATTTTGAGATTTAGACTTCTGGCATTGAGCAGCATTACCCTTAGTTTTTTCCTTTTTGTGTTCTAGGGTGGTAGGTTTAGAATTTGAGCCTTGCCTAAAAAAGGCACTATGGGGTGGCAAGAGCCTTTGCCAATATCCGAATCCCAGGGTGACAGGTGCAAGCCGTCCCTTGGCGGCAGCGTGGCTTGTCCAGCATGTCATCCCAGGCAGACAGACACTGGATCCCCTTTGAATGACACCAGTGTTTAAGCCAATTTTAAAGCTGATCATCTTATCTCTGTATTGTGGCATCATTCTTGGTGAAGGTAGGATACTGCCCAAGGTCAGGGTCATACCTGTCTGGGCTACATAATCAGAGAGCTCCTCAATGTCTCTTTTCATGTAGTCCAAGGAGGCAATGCCTCAGGTCGCTACACCAGCGTGGACAATGACTGAATCATATTTGTACCTGCTGTTGAGAGCCCTGAGGGCTTGCGTTATGTGGCGGATTCTAGCGCCGACAGGCAGCTTACTGTGACCTTCTCCTTACTCAGTCCGGTGAGGGACGCCAGTGTGTCTGACTATGGAGTCACCAATGACTAGTGTGTCTGGCATTGTGTTTGGCCTTAAGGGCTGTGACTGTTTGACACTCTGACTGTGAGGTCTATGTGTTGCAGGTGTTGTGTTCTGAGGTGGTGGTTGTTTGGGTGTCTGCTTTGGTGGCCTCTGCTGTTTTGGTAGATTTTTGATCAGAGCCTCAGTATGTCTTTGTGTGTTTATGTGTATGATTTGAGGTTGTAATGGTAATATGTGAGACTGGGTCTATAGTGTGTGTGGTAACCTTCTCCTCCTGACTGGTCTTGCCAGTCCTATGCTGAGAGAGCTCAGCCTCCAGTTTGGCCGTATAGTTGCATCTCTCATGTATTTGTGTTTTGTGGGAGGAGGAGAGGGTTGTCTGTGTACATGAGGCAATTGTAACATTGCCTCAATATTCCCAGGTTCACCAGCTGAGCAGGAGAGGACACTAGCAACTGATCCCTCGACATGCTAGAAGGAATAGACAAAAACTTTAAAAGATTCCGGGGACGGGTGACCGAGAAATGGGGTTGCCTTTTGGGGTACTATCTATGACAAGAGTGCCGTATCAAGGTAATAAGTACTGTAGGAGCAAGTGCTACGTTTAACAGATAGAGAATAGTCTACTTGGAGTCAAGTAGAGATGATCTTTTAATTATAGGATACGCTGATTAGATCAGTAGTATAGTTCGAGGAATGTAGTTTTAATGGAAAATTTAAAGAGTGGACTTTAGGTAGCCGAATAGTTTAAACCTGCTTAACCGCGCTGCCCTAGTGTGCAACAGTAGCAACTCCGCTAAAGCGTGCTTTATAGCAGGGGCTGGAAAAGACAGGAAATGACTCAAATTGGCCAACAAACCACAAGTCACTGCCCTAAACCACTCCTCTGAGGACAAATGAAGGAGTTATGGAAATGACCCCTAGTGGCCAATAAAACTACAGTTTCAAGTCAGTAACCACCTCTCCGGGGGGCAGGGAAGCTGCTCAATGTTAGTCACTGCCACTGATAAACACCGAGCCCCTCCTTCAGCCCAAGCAAAATGGCCTCACAGAAACTTTCAAACAGTTCAGGAACAGCAAGCCTGTAACTGAACTTTTAACTCTCAGAAAAGTGGGAAAAAGCAAGATTTTTTATTTGTTTTTTACAGAGATAGCAGAGGTTCACAAGTAATATCAAGTTATAACAGTGCAGTAAATGACCCCACACAAACAAGAGTGCTAGGTCAAGGACAGAAAATATGCAAGTTTTAAGAAAAAAACGATTTAAAATTAAGTGCAAACAGGAAATTCAGCAAACAGCTTTTGGTTGTGCTCTAAATACAGCTACTAATACAGAAATCAAGTTTAACAAGCCAGAAAATGCTCAAGCTAGGCAGCTATGCAGAAAAACTTAGCAAATAAACAGAGAAAAAATACTTAAAATCTCAAAAGTGGCTCCCTTCTTCTCTCAGCATTTTTTCCTCTTGGAGGGTGCTTCACCAACAGCCAACAAGCCTGAAAAGACGCTCATGGCAACAACAAGACCTGCCGTGTTTCATAGCATTATGGCATGAGAAGTACTGTGCCTACAGAAATAGCACCTGTTCATCCAGATAGGGTCTTGAATAACCTAAACCTGCACTCACCCCCCCCCCCCAACAGGTACACATATTTATATATCCATGTACACTACAGAGCCCCTGTAATAACTATGCAGGTACAAGCTGCACTCTCTAAAGCCATACATATAGCTTGCATAGGACCCGTCAACATCCCAGGGTGTATCCTACACAAATGTCAAAACAATTTGCTCTCCACATACACATCATGTTCAATCATAGCTTCATGTCAGGCTGTGTACACACTGAATGGTGCACAGCAACATTTATCACACCCCACAAAAGGAGAGACACCACTGAAAATGGGAAATAGTGCACTACTACCCTGCTGAGTCTGGTCTGTAAGGCCATGAACCTTAATCAACTTATTTGATGTAGTCAGTACAGATGTAGATGACAGTAAGGGTGATTCACACAGCATATCATGACCTTGCCAGGTCTTAGGACACCATCCCCCATACTCTGTTCCAGCTACACTCAGTAAACTAGGTGTATATTCCTATGTCACAGGAGTGGTTGGCAACTGGACTGCTGGCAGAACTAACACTACAAAAGGTGTCTGACTAATACACACACATCAAACTAGTGCCAGCTACAGTAATACAGGGTTAATTCCTGGTACTCCCCCTCATTGTTATCTATACCACACAGACTAACACAGAAGGCATCTGCCTATTGAAGTTTGCAAATGACTATGAACTAGGAGCAATAGTTGACTCAAGGAGTGCTGTGGGCAACATATAGAAGGGTCTTTGTGGGTCAGATGTGTGGTATGTGACATATGGCCACAATCTGACAGCTAAGTATTGCATTGTCATCCCCTATGTTAAAAACCCTGTACCCATGAACTACCACCTAGGCAGCGGTCAACATAATGGAAACTGTGTGTGTATGGGATGCAGCTGGACAGTAGTCTTTCCTTTGATAGTTACTTCACCACACCAGTCAGGTAGTCATAAGTGGCACCCCTAATCATGACAGGGTGCCATCCATGAATATAGAGATAATTGTTCAGCCATACTCAACACTCAAGTGACCCATTAATAGATCACATATATTTTTAAGGGTTATTGGCCATGTTCAGATGGCCTACACCGGTCTTCCCAATCCCTAGCTCCACTATGTAGCATGATGCCTACCCTGAATAAAGCCATGTCCAACACAGAGATGTTGGACATGCTACACTTACACATCCTGATTTCAAATAAACACATACTTCATGGACATCCACCTTTCTAGTACAAGGATCATAACATGCCTGACAGATCCCTGTCCCATACACTTTACATACTCCTGCCATACTATGCATCCCTGCCCAGCAAAGTTGCACATTGCCCCTCTTTCAGATATGGTGTGATGACGCATGGCAAATATATCAGTAACCCTCTGGATCAGTTCTGTGGCACTGCTTGAACTGGCCACTGAAACTTAACTGTATGTTGGCTACAGCTAAGCAACCTTTCAGCCTAGGTTCATAAATGGCCCAGGGCATATAGCCTACTAGTTCACTATGACCATACATGCTATAGTTGATATCCAACCCTGCAAATACCATCAAGCTAGCCATTGTCCCATGTGTTTCACATGTGCAACACAGGTAATACATGGCAGGATGCTAAACTGCTGTACAGTGCTATTTAGATGTATATGGCAAAACACATACATGTAAAACTTTTCATGAGCAAGTCGGCAGGGTCACAGGTCATGTCCCTTAAGGCTGTGTATGACTATATATGTGACATATACATAGCATTAAGGTCTACTGCATTAATGTGAACACATCCAGGCATGTGCTAATGGGTAAAGACACCAGTACAGGCAAACAGACATGACCACATCAAGATAACATCCACATGGAGTATGATTAATGTAATCACTTGACACACACATATATGGTGATAACATCAAATCACCAGTACATGTCAAATGTGTGTGAGTTAAACATGTCAGTGGTGTTAATGTCATGTAGATTTGCAAAGACATATTTGTAATCTTAATAAATGTGATACACATGTATGTTCAGATGTACTTCTGAACTTCTCTGTGAGTTACTAGGACCTGTCTCCATCATTATGTCTTCCAGGTACGCCGAGTGCCAGGCTGCCACCATACACCCCATTTGGAGGATGAGGTCCTCATTCCATACCTCCTCAACAACCATGTAACACTCTTCAGCCATGTGCCACAGGATGCACAGCAGCGGGATGCCCAGTGGGAGGAACTGCGCAGGAGGGTAAATGATGTAATGATGTTGGCGGCCACAATCGCACCTATCAGCAGGTATGCCGACACTGCACCGACATCATTAGACAGACGAAACAGCATGCAAATGCAATCGCTAGGGAACAAGGTACAACAGGTGGGGGGCCACTCACACAGCCCCCACTCACACGTACCAAGGAGCTACTGGCTAACCTGGGGACACCTGCAGAACTCCATCCACAAGCTTTAGCTGGTATTATGGAGGTGGGTGTCTCACAACCACTGAGCCTGGAGTTGCCTGGTAAGGCACTACTGCACATATAACACAACTATATTTCATATAGTTACATGTGTTACTGTACAATATGTAATGTAACATCATATGCAAGGCATGTATGCACAAATGCCACATACTATAGTTTGCTACTCTATGAATGCACAGATGTGCATACTCCATAGTATAGTCTATTGTACTGGCTTATGTGCTAACATGCACACTGCACCCTGTAGCTATCACACAGGTGTGGATAATGATCTTACTGCTGTGACACTCCTATTTAGGTACCTCTGGCGTTTCGCAGCAACAGCAGCCTGTTGCAGGTGAGATTGTTATTATTTATTAGGCTTGATAATGCACAGATCATATTAATTGCATGCTATCTGCCATGTGGCCATTTAACACACATACACATAATGTATGGTGGCCCTGTTAATATATACAGGTCAGACCTGCAATGCATCACAGTGGTTACCCATGTGGAATAATTGAAGACTATATAAAACACCTACACTAAACCTTACAAACTGTCATTGCCAGATGTCTGGACAGCTATAAATACAATGGTGGAGGTGTGGTTCACTGTAGGGACATGTACTACAGATCAGCATTACACATGTGGGGAATACAAACAGTACTATACAGAGAGCATCTGTGTGCACACACTGTAAATGTTTTGGAGCTGGAGTATGACTAGCTCACAGGATTCACCCTTGTGGATTATACCCTTGCTATGAATGTCACACAATGTCATGTGCTATCTGACATGTCCATGACATTTAGTGGGCTGACTGCAACACTGCTTAACTTTCCTGCAAAACATGATATCTCACATCCCAAACACACCACCCTTTGTCTGCATAACCCTGTCCTCAGTAGAGCACATGACATCTATGGGTGCATGTCATATGGGACAACACTGACATGTGAAATAGATGCCCATCACAACCATTGGACAAAACATGTTTACACATGGCCATGGAGGATGGCCAGAGACATGAAGCAACACAAACAGTACAAGTGATGTACATGTGTCTACACCCTGTTGTATATTGGCTCGAAACAATACAACTATGGCCTTTGTGTAATGATGATATTGCAGATGTGAAACACTAAACATCATACAGGCCTGTGCACAGCTTGTGCAGACATGACATCAAACCACCACATAACATGTCTTGAACATCATGAGTGTGTCACGACATGAAAGCATTCACCTATACAGTATCCAAATACATACATGTGTTGCACAACATACACATACAACCACATCAGTCCACAGATACAGTACATTCACCTTGCTGGTGTCAGACATCACTGTCAAATTTGCTCCTCATGTGTGTGATGTACACAGATGGCATGTGGGACATGGAGTACTGCTAAGTTAGCCATGTCTGGGCATAGTTGCCAGGCATCAACAATATGGTTGCAGATGTGCAGGGGTGTCATCTGTATACCCTTCTGTGACTTGTGTCACACATTCCACATTAGGGTTTAATGTGTATATACCTCAGTGACGTGGGTCACATTCCACATTAGATATGTATTGTATCTGAACACAGTCATGGCTATGAACTGTGTCTGTAACTCACACTGTATAGCAATAGTGAAGCCACATGATGCCCTGCAATGGCTATGCACATCAGCTCAATGTGCAGTATGTCACTGTATATCTGTACAGCGGACTGACAACATTGCATCAGCTGAAGGTCCATGTTAGTATAACACGTCCCTGCATTGGGACACCATTACCTCACTGTATATTTGAAAGGACACCATTGTGTTAAACATGTATGTATGTCATTCAACATGTCAGCAGAAGAAATGTCATACTACATATGATTGGCAAAGTCATATGCCACACATCAGGCTGGTGTACTGTTAACCAGTGCTGGTCTGTGGCACCATTGCAAAGTAGGGACAGCCATGTCAAACATGTGTGTACAGCCACATGCACATTGTCTGTAGACTCAGCTCAGGTGTAAGCAGAACAATGTTGAACGGACATGCACTGCTTTGGGGGAGATATGCAAGCTAAGGCTCAGGCAAACACAGTATTCACTCAACATACCCTTCTGCTCATGTCCTCCTCACACATAGGGGCAGTGGCCAACACAAAGCATCACTAGCAGATGTACAAAGGTCAGCGATGGTCTGTTAACATGTGGGGTATGTTGCACAAAACATGACAGTGCGGTGCAATGCTGCATAGTGCATGCATTGTGTTGCAAGTTTGGTGCATAACCTACTAACACAAATGGTGCAACACAGGGATGTATGCTAACTACTACTATAATTGTGTAAGGTGCATGCCTTCTGCTATAACACATGCATGCTGTTGTGTGCAACTCGGGGATGTATGATAACTACCACTATAAATGTCTAAGCTGAATGCCTTCTGCCATATTACATGCATGTTGCATGCCGTTGGGTGCCATAGCATGTGTCTCTGTCCATCTGTGTGTATGTACTGTGCTGTATAACTTGTAATGTACAGTTCTTGTCTGCCCCTCACAGGTGGTGATGTAGGTGTGTTGCCCTCCTGCGGTCCACCTGATGTTAGTGTCCCCACAGACTCTAGCAGTGATGATGAAAGTATGATTGAGGCACAGGCAGGGTTGTCAGGGGCTGAATCTGTGCCATTGGTTGCCATTCCACCTGCATCCCCCTCATCCCAGCACACAGTTCTCATGCCTACACATACCCAATCACCAGTGGCCATAGAGGAAGGACAGTTGGCGGGTGGTAGCATGGAACAGGAAAGTGTGGAGACTATGGAAGGTGTGCCTGCACATCATGATCCCAGCCAACTGACTGGTGATGTCCTACACAGGCATGTGCCCAGTGCTACTCTTAGGACGACCTCTGGCCAACATGGCCCTGCAAGACATAGCACATCAGCTGGTGTCACCAGACGCATGTTTCAGGCTGTAAAGGAGGCACAGGCACATGCTGAATGGCACAACAGAGAAGGTCTGAGGCTTCAGAAGGCTGCTGTCCATTCTTTAACTGACAACATCCAGGCAATTGCAAATGCTCACCATCATCTTGCAGATGTTTTGGATAGACGATTGGGTGACATGGTGGGAGTCCTTGACGGTGGCATGTCAATCCTTGAGCATGGAAAGTCTGTGCTGGAACATCTAGTGGGAGTGAGGCATTGGGCACGTGGATGTAGGCCAGCTACATCACCTGTTAAAGGTCTACATAAACATGCTACTTCACATGCCCGCTCCCATAGTGGCGGTAGCAGCAGCAGTGCAGCTGGTGCTATACTGTCCACACAAGGACACAGCAGGCCACATGCATGTGGTCCTGGATGGTCCCAACAGGGACACGGTTCCAGTGAACTTGTGTCATCAGACAGTACCCAATCTGGACCTCTGCCTGGTAGTGCCCATGCAACCCCTGGCAGGTGCAGGTCACATGGCCGTGCCCAGACACCGTGAACTGTGAAACCTGCCCTGTACAGTCTGCAGCTGTCAATAATACCCCTGTGTAGGCCAGCCACATGCCAGACCTGTGTGCATACATACATGCACACACCAAAAACAAATGTAGGCCACCTCAACACACTCACACAACATCCACACACGCCCAATGAGATCAAAGGCCCTAAACCACACACATGATGTCATCTAATGGTGCAGCCTAGGCCTCTGGCAAACATTATCACCCTGTGCATATGATGATGCCTGTGCCTCATCCCTGTCATCCACACTATTGGTGCAGGGACATGCTCATATGGTCTGATTCACAGGGTGAACATACTAGGAAGACAACTGTAGATTACAATTGTTGAGTAGTGTTGACAGGCAGCAGACATACCATGTACTACAGTTTTAGAATGCATTTTGTACATTTGACAGTATGTATCATGTATAACAACATTAACAGCATGTTGATCTTGATGTTCTGCCTTCCTCTTTCAGGTGTAGTTGCATGTGCCAGGGGACGTCAGTGTTTGCTGTTAGTGTCCCATATGTAAATGTAGACTACTCACAGGTCTGTATGACAATACCTGCATGCACTTTGTAGCTTCATCCAAAAATGAAGTAGCAGGACACTGCTAAGATAAAAGCGGTAAAAACACTTTATTGAATAAAAAAGGTTAGCGCTTTCAGACATGATGAAGGGTTATCCCGAAAGCGCTAACCTTTTTATTCAATAAAGTGTTTTTACCGCTTTTATCTTAGCAGTGTCCTGCTACTTCATTTTTGGATTTACTTTGGCTATAGTACGCTGGGACTTCAGCATAACGTATTTATTCTTTTGCTTGTTGGACTTTGTAGCTTCCACATCACAGTTATAATCTCCAAAGTTTCAAACATGTTTACTGATCTAATGACCAAGAGCATGATAGCTGTGTAGTAAGCTACTGTGGCCAGAGCTGTCAGATCCATAGTGGGTGACATCACAGGTATAGTTACCTGGAGTGGGCAGGAGGTAAAAGAGTAGTTTAGCAGATGACAAGGGTAAAGGCCAGTGGAAAAGGTGGCTTCTCATTGGGAAGCAGTAATACCTGCTCTCATGACAGGATGCATACACACCCACACACTCACGAATTCACAGACACAGTAACACACACTATGACACACACACACAGTTGCCAGTGTTGGGACGAGAGCCTCTGCCTATGTGCAAATCATCATTATAGTACTATGCAATTACAATATGCCCCACAGAGATTACACATGTACGGGTAGTCAGAATGGCCTACGATCGTGGACATCAACAGGGATACTAGATTGCGGTGAGTGTCTGTAGGGATGGGGATTCATCAGTAGGCTATGCAACAACAAGCCTCACCCCAGGGCGTACATGTTTGCAGGCAGTTAGAATGCCCTTCTAAGATAGATGACATCAACAGGGATACTAGATTGAATTGAGTGGCTGGGGGGAGGGGGTCTTATCATTTCACTATGGTAAAATACAGCCTCACTCCAGGGACTGGTCAGCCCCCCCCCCCACAAACACACACACACACACACACACATGTGCCAGTACTGTGAATCAAAAACCTGCCTATCTCATGATAGGTATTACAGAGCGACAGCACTATCGCACGCGCTACAAGGCATACTGAATCTTTCCTCTGCAACTGTGCCGATATATGCACAGGGGATGTGTTACTGAACAAGGTGTCAAGAGGTTTACCTTCAGTGTCACCCTTACTGCATTCTATGTTGTGTGTCTTCACCTTCAATTAACAAAACCATAGCTTAGCAGTTACACAGGTTATTGTAGGAATGGTTGTAACACACTTGTGAGCTGTCCTCAGTAATCATTCAACTGCAAAGTAGTCCCACCACTTGGTAGTTATGTCCAAACATCTGTCCATACCTAAAGTATAGCTTACTGTAGTTTGAGCATATCACCATATACAGCTGGCAATGTTGAGGCTGCATTGCAACATGTACTAAGACAACAGTCACCTTCAAACATCAGACACTGCACATGCATGGAATCTAAACACACATCAATACATGTACACAAATGCTGTCTCCATCAGTAACTGGACTAGCAGGTCAAGAGGATACATTCCACACCTTCCCCACACCATGAGTGAAACATAGCTGAGCATTACACCATAATGGATGCATTCATGTACTGGTAGGACACACAACCACCTTCACTGAGTAGCCAAGTGTACATTTATGCCAACAGTACATCAGCAAGACACACACACAGCAATATTCCATGTCATGATCCCACAAACTGTTAGTTCACAGTTCCACTGTGAAGTCAGGGCATGGAAATGGTCAACAGTGAGCACATCATATTTGCCACACACACACATCATATTTGCCACACACACCTCATGATTACTTGAAGAGTGCCAGCAATGTGCTCTGCTTGAGCTAGGCATTACACTTATTCAAGCATGTGTGAGGTCTGTGGCTTGGAAATATCTCACCCCAGCATGTTCTGGCTATTGTGGTAATAAGGTTAATGTCCAGACAGCACACAGCATGCATGGCTTGCAATTGTTGACATGGGGTATATGTAGTAGCTGTGGGCACACATGGCTGTACATGTTATGGACATATCATCTGTAACTACTCAGGAACATACAGAGCATAGCTGTATTTCCCTGAGTCTGTCAATACAGGCTATGTGTGTAGGTCCTATGATCCTGTTATCTGGGTATGTTTGTAGGCATTGCATTTGGTGGACATGTCTAATGACATACACGCCACATGGGTTGTTGTATGATATGATAGGTGTCATGGGTGACCTGTAGAGGGGGAATATTACCTCTGCCAACACAGATATCAAACCATATGTACTGTTAGCATTCAGCAGCCATGGACCTATCTTCCATGTGCATGCGTGTAATGAATGTAGCCACCTGTATGTACAAAGGACAACAACATCTATGGTATTTTCATTTATGTTGCATGAGTGTGGGATGTACATATCCAGGGCAGGTACATCTAGGTCATATCCACCCATGAGGGTGTTGTTTACTGGTGTACAGCAACAGTCAACTAAGTTAATGCTGACAGCATCTGAGGGACCCTGGTATGTGCACAACTGACCTGGTTACAAACAGTGGGATTATTGCATTGCATAACACATTATACAACTGTGTCAGTACATGGGTACTTTGCACAGTTGATGTAGGGCTAGGTGCAGTCCACCAGTCAGAGGTTATTTGATGTTCTACCATACTATTTCATACCACATGTATGGATGTGTGTTGGTAGTCTGAGGACATGGTGGTGGATGTATATGAGGATACAACCTAGAATGCAGCTTTTGCCACTGTCACCTGTACCTGAACTCATCTGTGCTACTCTCTATGCTACTAAGTGAATTCTGTTGACTATTACTAAGTGGTCTTTACTTGTGAGCAGCCTTTATGAATATGTGGACACCACCACCTGGAGTGGTCCATACCAGTGTTATGGCCCACATGTCTGGATCAGAGTTATATGGTGGTAATGCTATTGTGTACTACAGAGACTTCAGCCAGGTGTCCCTCACTGCACAGATGTCAGTATTCCCCATTCTAGGTTCTACATTGAGCAAATGAATTATGAAAGCCATACATCTAGCACTGGTTAGCATAAGCATCCAATGCAACAGTCTTGTAGGTGTTAGTGTGTTACTTCTGTGTTTAGGACTTTTGCCTTAGAATGCCACTACATGGGTAAATGCGACCTAGGTATTATCCACACTCCTTTGAATCATGGATGCATGTGCTCTGTGACAAAGGCATGTCTTCTTCCAGTCATGACATCCCGGAATGACAGACACTGGACAACATCATAATTACAGCAGGACATTGGCACATTGTTTTGGTCAAGCAGTTGCCACTCGTACCATGACATCATTGGGAGTGTCAGTAATGTGCTTAGTATCAAATGCTACATCTAAGGTGACGGACAGCAGCAGACATTGTGTAGATGACCAATGTCAGATATGCTTAGTGGAGCGGTCCTGCTAATAGTGACAACTACTAACACAGCCGGGAGAGGTCATCTTGACACCTGCACCTCAGTACCATTAGACAATGGGGCTCACATATTATGCTTGCACATGCCACTATTCCAAGTTTAATGCCACTGTCGACAACCTGATATCAATGTATGCCTTTCAGGGCAGCAATGTGTGTGACACATGCTGTAGTTAGCATCCACCTGTGTGTGTCCCAGTTAACCTGTCTGTCACTTCCACACATGCATGATTGTGTATACTTCATATATATATGGCAGTGCTTTATGTACATGTATGCATGTGTATCATACAACACAGATGCAGATATATAACTTACGGGCCACATACATGTATCTGATAGTAAACCTGTATGATGTGCATATATACTGACAGTTAAGATGTACATAGCTGTAAACCTGTGTGTTTACAATAGGAGTCCATTACAAAGTATTCTGTACATCTAAGTGTATGAGCATGCATACTGTGACCTTCTATGGTTAGAATCAGAGTGCATCCCAAACAGCCCTGTGCTACTAAGTGCATGAGCGTACCCACTGCCACCTTGTGTAATTTGAGTCAGTGCATCCAAACAAGCCCTTTGTTTCTAAGCGTATGAGCATGCCCAGTATAACCTTGTGTAGTTGTAGTCATAGTGCATTCCAAACGGCCCTATGCTACTAAGTGTATGAGCATGCCCACTGTGACCTTGGGTAATTGGAGTCAATGCATCCAAACAAGTCCTGTGATTCTATGTGCATGAGCATGATTACTGTAACCCTGTATAGTGATAGAAGTTGTTCATTCCACAGAATGACATACTCCAGTTCAGGGCTTCTTGTGCTACATCTATACCTCTCAGGCCTACCTATGTCTTACCTGCAGATGATGTGTCTTGTTTGTGCATACAGGCTGTAATGGACTCCTACTTTAAACACACAGGTTTATAGCTATGCACATCTTAACTGTCAGTATCCCTGTTGATGTCCTCAATCTTCGAAGGGCATTCTGACTGCCTTGAAATGTGTAATCTTTGTGTCGCGTCTCGTAACTGCGTAGTACTGTAATAGTGATCTGTAGATAGGCAGGAGTTCTGATCCCAACACTGGCAACTGTGTGTGTGTGTGTGTGTGTGTGTGTGTTTGTGTGAGCAAATGGCTGAGTGTGGTTATCTGTGTGTATTTGTGTCTGCATCCTGTCATGACAGCGAGTTTTACTACTTTCCAAAAAGAAACCACCTTTTGCACTGACCTTTATCCTTGTCATCTGTTAAACCACCCTTTTCCCCCCTCCCCACTGCAAGTAATCAGTCCTGTGATGCCACCCAGCTCAGAAGTAGAATCAGAGCAAGTGTAATTGTATGGGTTCTGTGGCACATACCACTCTACTAGTTACCTATACATAGGCAAGACTTGTAAGCACAATACTGGCAAGTGTGTGTGTGTTTGTGTGTGTGTGACTACCCTGTAGCCAGGCATACACATGTGTTATGTCTTTTAACATGCAGCACACCATGTTAGTCATCTGTGGTGAGTGGAGTCTACAAATTATTACATAGTTAGCAATAGAAAAGAATAGACAGTCAAGAACGACTACTGTTGGGTATGTTATTTTCCTGTGCCACTGTCGAGCAGTGACACAGATGTGGTCCCAAGGTTGTATGTCCATACCCATCATTCTCCCACCCAAACTCCACAATCCCCGGGGTATATTTCCTTAGCCATCATTCCCCACCCCAAACTCCACATACACAACAACCATCCTTTCTCTGGTGAACTGATTAAGATTTAAATGTTGTAAAACAAGGGTTGCCTCTGTTTTGTGTACATGTCAATTCCTTTGGAACCCTTCTGAGTCACAAAGGGTGTTCAGACATGTTTATATATAAGGCTATAGCTGTGTCTGTGTATATATATATATATATATATATATATATATATATATATATATATATATATAATATATATATATATATATATATATATGTATATATATTGTGTACACATCCCGTAAGTGCATATATGTATTTAGTATTTAGTTATAACAGTTGTACATATGTAGACTTGTCTATGTTGTTTCACAGAGTACAGTACATTCAAGGGTAATGTACATATGTACACAAAGTGACTGTCCCATTTGTTTTCAGTACTGTGGAATACCTGTAGTAAAATGTATATTATAAAAACCATGAAACATGCATACAACCCAGATGGCCTAGTGGTAAGTCCAGTGACCTTGGTGTGCATGGTCCAGGGTTCAAGACCTGCAAGGGTTGTTGATGATGTCATTTAGGACTGAATAAAAAACTTTTAAGCAGTTGTAAGCGGGTGTAAATATTTTTTTGTGACAGTAAGCAGCGGGTACACACAGGTAAAAGACATGTACACTTGAAATGCCCTTCTTTGGCAATCCTGCTGATGTCACCCACCTAGAGATACACCTCTGGGATTGCTGTAATCCAGTAATCTCTGTAGCACGTCCTGTAACTGCGTAATGCTGTAGTGTGATAAACTAGTTTGGTAGGTGTTCTAATCCCAGACTTACCATCTGTGTGTGTGTGTGTGTGTGTGTGTGTGTGTGTGTGTGTGTGTGTGTGTGTGTGCCTGTCTGCCTGAGAAGGAAACAATGCTTTTTAGAGTATGCACACTCCTTACAATTCACATACTCAACTTTGGCAAGGGTGCTGATGTCACCCACCTACAAATACAAGACCTGCAAGGGTTGTTGATGATGTCATTTAGGACTGAATAAAAAACTTTTAAGCAGTTGTAAGCGGGTGTAAATATTTTTTTGTGACAGTAAGCAGCGGGTACACACAGGTAAAAGACATGTACAACTCGCAGTACACTTGAAATGCCCTTCTTTGGCAATCCTGCTGATGTCACCCACCTAGAGATACACCTCTGGGACTGCTGTAACCCAGTCATTTCTGTAACGCGTCCTGTAGCTGCATAATGCTGTTGTGTGATAAACTAGTTTGGTAGGTGTTCTAATCCCAGACTTGCCAACTGTGTGTGTGTGTGTGTGTGTGTGTGTGTGTGTGTGTGTGTGTGTGTGTGTGTGTGTGTGTGTGTGTGTGTGTGTGTGTGTGTGTGTCTGCCTGAGAAGGGAACAATGCTTTTTAGAGTATGCACACTCCTTACAACTCACATACTCAACTTTGGCAAGGGTGCTGATGTCATCCACCTAGAAATACACCTCTGGGACTGCTGTAACCCAGTAATCTCTGTAGCGCGTCGGGTAACTGCGTACTGCTGGAGTGTGATTTAGAACTGTGGTAGGGTTCCATCCACAACCATGGCAGTTATGTATGTTTTCTGTGTGTTTCAATGCCTGTGCAGGGAGAAATGCATTATAGCCTACGTTGGTGATCCTGCTGATGTCATTCCTTGTCAAATACACCTCTAGAGAACAAGTTCCCTTGTAATCCTCATGGTGCGTCCTATAACATCTCCATGCAGTAGTGTGATATAGATCTTGGTCATGGGTTCTATACCCACACATGTCAGTTGTGGATGTGTTGTGTGTGTCTCACTGTCTGTTTTGTGAGCAATGCATTTTGGGCTACTCACTTGCAGGAAATTTGAACTGCCCTACTTTGGTAACCCTGCTGATGTCATTCCTTGTGAAATACACCTTTGGGGATGGGGTAACCCAGTAATCTCCGTAGCGCGTGCTATAACTGCGTAATGCTGTAGTGTAATAAACTAGTTAGGTAGGAATTCTATTCCAAGAAGTAGCAGATGTGTGCATTTGACAGTCAGAGCCTGTGTGGAGGTGGCTGTGAGTGTCTAACCACTGGACATGTTGAGGAGCATCTTTTGTAGTTTTCCTATAGGTGGCTATATTATATGTCACAATGTCCACCTCACGAGGATTACAGATTTCAATAAGCCAAGAGACTGTGTTGGCAAGCCATACCCCTACAGCTGGCAAAAGGCCTGGTTAACAAAGTCAGCAACCATACTATTACCCAGAATATGGTCTGAACCAATGTGTCATACACAAACACACTTGCCTAGAAAATCCTGCTATGTTGCTAGTACCCTGCACATTGTTGACAGAGAGTAGGCAGGGTGTGAATGCAGTGGGCTGCCGAGGGCATGGCACCCTGTCCACCAGTACAATAGGCACATAATTGCGGACAATGCGCCTTCGCTATGTTCCCCACTGGATGCCTGCAACATATGTGGTGCCATCAAATGTGATCCACAAAGGACATACAATGCCTTACCCACATACCCTGTATGGACAGATGCCATTGACACCAGGGAATACCTGTATCATGCTATCAATGCAGGTGCAGGGTCAACCTGCTGTCTATTAGCAGGTCCCCCACACCAGGCCAAGACTAGCACATCTGATGATAACAGTCTGTGTAAACATGTGCCAGGCAAACCAGGTAGACTTAAACATGTCACTATACATTAATGTGGGACATGCACATCCCAGGCAATGTCCATGTCAAGGACTACCAAACACAGACATGGCATGCATTGCAAAGCAATGGCCACACACAATGGTAACCAGGATGACAGGACAGTTAATACAATACCCATCTGTGGGGGACATTCAGACACTATACGCTTGAACAACACTGCAGACCACTGTCAGGTGGCCTCATGCCAAGGTTTACCCCTCGCCCAGCCTTGTACAGCCATCTTGCACAGCCAACCACTACACACCCATGAAGCAATGCACACATGCATGCCAGTACTGGCACCTTGTGTCTGCGTGTGGGGTATGATGTTCCCAACCACAGTCACAGCAGTATAACTCCCATTGGCGTACTGACTGATGTCAGGCATGTTCACATGCCCTAGCCCAGAGAACCTCAGGATAACCACTGTGGTGCATGTAATACCTGTGCATTACTGTAGTGTGGCAAACTAAGTAGTTAGGAAGAGTATTTGTGAGCCTGCCAAAGTGTGCCAATGTGTCTGAGTCCCTTAGAGAGTGTGGTTGTGTTGACAATGACATCTGTCCATGTGGATAGCCATGTGTGCTACACCTAATATATGTCTACTATATATCTGTTGCAGATGTCGCTCACCAGCACACATGTATGTTCTTACAGCACACCAACAGGTCAGCTATGTGGCACATGGAGTAACTGCATGCACTTGTAATAGTAATGGCTAGTCAGTCAGGGGTTTGACAGATGCTGCTTAGGTTTTAGTCTCCCAGCCCTTCTCTGATGTACTTTGCCTCTGTCTGTCCTTCACACACACTCTCTGGTGGGTGTGGAGATGTACACCTGCGCAGCAGCAGCTTGTGTTTTGTAAGTAATGGTCATGATCACGAGATGGCCTCTGCACCTATTGCAGTCCTCCTCTAGCTAATTGCTTGTGGAACAGCTGTGGTGACATTCCCATAGCCAATTGCAGGGAAACATAGTACACTATCTAGGAACATCATGTTGGTGTTTGCCCATAACAGTTGCTGTGAGTGGAACCAGGATCTGGTGTTTGATAAACAGCATCACAGATGAAATCTGGATATTCCTCAAATAACATACACAGTGGAAAATAGCCTAAAGACAGGAGGGTGATGTGCCAGACATGACTACAGCATGTGTGTAGCTATGCTTCATTCAGACTACTGCCAATTTAACAAGTTGTGTGTGGTAATGGCTAGTCTATGTGTTTTAATAACTGACAAGACAGTGCTCTGTTTGTGAGGAAACCCCCGGCTGTAGGGTCATCTGTGGATGGTCAGTGTGTGGAACCATTTGTTTATTGTGTTACTCACAGAACACACATCTGTGAACTGCAGAAGCATAGTGTGAGGATTGCAGTCAATACACGGTGACAGTGATGAGAGTTACTGCCATCGCATCCCTGATTGGACATATGTCACATGAAACAGTGGTATGACAGTCACTGCCTGAGGTTACCACAGTGACATGCCAATAGTGGGCCATTGTTCATAGCTGCAGTCACAAGTCATCTATGCTTTGGACAGATGTCATGCAGTATATATGCATGTGTTGTGCTCCCTCTGCAAATGTATGACATATGTTGTCTTGGGTTGATGCTAATATCTATGCATACTGTTATAAGTAATCCTGAATTCTGTTGACTATTACTAAGCCTTATCTGTGTTAAAACTGCAACACCATAGGCTGTATGGAATTGGAGGTCCCGGCGAAACCACCTGTCCCACTTCAGCTGGCCATGGCACCGGGCACCAGCACGTCTGGGGCCCAGCCTTGGACCTCCACCTCTGTTGGCTCTGCACCACCTTCTGTTGGAACCACCACTGAGGATGGGTCCTGTCCCCCCTATGAGCAGGTAGAGACAGGAACATGTCAGCCATCATACAGTCCAGGCCGTGGTGCGTAGGGGGCTGAATAAGGGGTTTCAAGGCCAGCTATGCCAGCTCGAGGGCAGTGTGTCACATTTAGATGGCCAGCCTACCCCTCTTGGACAGCCCCCAGCACAGCCACCTTTGCGGCTGTGAAGGTGCAGTGGTGGCTGTCCATGGGTGGGGACTTCCATCCCACTGTTTCCATTTGGGGGCAGTGGGACTCATAGCGGGTGTGGCTGCTCGTTGGGCGATGCCTCTGCCCAATGAACACTTTTGCTCACATCCCTGGGGCTGTCCGTATAGACCCACATCAGCCAACACCTGCACACCTAGACCCATAACTAGCTACCCATAGTTCCCCCACCCGCACCTCCTCTACTGCAACCATCCTTACTCTAGGTGCAGGTCAGGTCTGAACACACCACTACACGCTGCCCACTCTCCACTTCACGGGACCCATGTCGTACGTTGTCTAGACTCATGGGTCATCAGGTTTTCCCACCCTTGTATTCCGGGTATGTACACACCCCAGCCAGAATGGTCATCATATCGGCTTCCTTTGGTTATATGTCAATTTTTGGGGCGTCCCGCAAAGGACACTCCTGTCTGTTCCAAGATTAGATTTCATGGGTGCACTCTGTCCCCCCCGGTTGTATCCTGCCTGTGGTCTGGGGAGCAGTGGACTACTTACATTGTTCGTGGGTTTGTGTGTATGTTTCCTCTGTCCGGCTGAAGGGGGGAGGTCATGCTACGTGTTGCATGTTTCTTGCTTGGGCCCTTCACTTCCATTGGCATAGCCTGTGAACATATGCCATTCTTGTGAGCTGTTTCCTATCATAGCTGTATAAATGTTGGCAACCATATATATATGTATGTATACGTATATATCTATATATATATCTATATATATCTATATATATATATATATATATATATATATATATATATATATATATATATATATATATATATATATATATATATATATATATATATATATATATATATATTTCTGTAAGGCAATGCATACCCCCATGCAAACGCACTTACACATGCTTACTGATGCTTATATATGCTTAAACCTGCTTACTAGTGCCTTATTCATTATGACACTGAGACTTCGCTCCAGTTCACTTTTAATTGTTATTATGCAGGTTATACATCAGACAGATGTCAAAATATGTTCATATACAGATTACCAATGGAAAATGGCATGTGCTGCAGTGGGATTTGTAACGGGAATGTCTGTTCGTTCGGCAGATGCTCTAACCACTACACTATTGCTGTGCTTTCATTTGCATATATACCCATATACCCATGGATCCTAGTTCCCCAAACACCCACCCCAACACTTCACTGACACAGCAGTCATCCATTCTCCAGTTGGATACACCGTGTATTCACACCACTACACACTGGCCACTCCCTACTCCTGTAGACCCATCCCATGGGTTGACTCACTCCACATATCCTCAGACATCCCAAAAGTTTAGTCCACACACATTGGTGAAATGAGTGACCAATAGGACACTATTCACAATTTTTGGGTTGTCCCACCTGGGACACACATGTCTTTATTTCAAGATTAGACTCTATACTTCAATACATCATTACTCCCGTTAACATGACACTAAAATAAATTAATAACTGACTATGTGGTAAAACACACATTACACATGAGAGCTAATAATGTACGAGTTTGGTGAAATTATATTACAAATAGGACCGGTTTAGTGATTGGCATTACCATAGCAGGCGGATCACAGGAATGATTCCATGTGTGAGAAAGTCCTCACATTTGATTTTTTGAGAACAGCACTGACTTCAGACAATGTACACACTTAAGCATTTTTGCAGATTTGTCCCTTCCCACTTATGCACCTATTATTCTATCTACTGTCCAGGTTTGTAGGAACATATTCATGTTATTTATGTCTGGAAAAGGAATGAATGTGTTACAGGGAATGTACTTCTACATATAGATGTATGCATGTGTGTATGCATATATACTTATAACGAACTCGCTGACCTCCACGAGACGATCCAATTAGAACCAGGCCATCCAACCCTGACACGCCTGGATCCATAATTTCATACCCATGATTCCTCCACCCCACCCGAGGTCAACATACACACAAACCATCCATTCTCCGGTTGCTATCACAGCCATGACACACCTCCACATACTACCCTCTCCCCAGTGTTAGGGACCCTACACGTATGTTGTCCCAACCCGTGTATCATCAGGCTCTCCCACCATTTAGTCCTCGAACATACCTGCCCTTGCTTGTGTAATGGTCGGAGGTCCAACCATCCTAACAACTTTTAGGTAGTCCCACCAGGGACTACCCTGTGATTGTTTGTAAAGTAGACTTAGATCAACAATATTACTCCCACTGGTAGTATCCTGCCTGTGGTGTGAGTAGCAGTGCTTTGCTCACCCCTGCCCAGGTTGATATGACATACGCTGACAGCACTAAATAATACTGGAGTTGCTGTTGATTCCCCTCTCATTCTTTTTGTATGCTTTATTGTTACGACGTTCATTCTTCATAGATATATATGTATCATATATCTGTACATACACATGCACATACATCTACATAATTATATACATTTCCTATGCTGGGCACTGCTTACACCCGTGCAAATGCACTCAGACTTGCTTACTGGTACTTATATATGTTTCAAAAAGGTTATGGAAATACTGGAAGCCTTTGGTAAAACACAGTTTTATTGATCCACTTCACATAAAGAACACTGACAACACGGCAAAACTAACTGGAACAAGTATGAAATGACATCCACATAAAGCAATAACATAAACGCTATTCTTCCCATACGTTTTCGTCCTGTTACAGACTTCATCAGATAACTTACTAAATCCTAGCCTTGCTTTATATATCCCTCTAATTAATTCATTGATTCAATTAAATAAAACAATTAGTAAAATTTCTTAATTGAAAAAGAAGCAAAAAGAAAAAAGTTAAAAGTTGAACCACATTTTAGGACAGAAACTTTTCTCTCTATTGATTCTTGTTGTGATTATGTTGAACACATTTACATTCACATTAAAAACTGCTGTTTAAAAAGATTGTATTAAATCTTTCTAATATTTTTATTGTTAAAACATATAAAATCCTTAGAGACACATTATTAGACCAACGAATAAATAATGATGGGTGCCATCTAGTGGCTGTTTGTTAAAATTACATGTATGAATTAAAAAGACATTATTTAAAACACCCTTTTATATAAATAATCTAATAAAAATTCATCTTTCATTCCAAAAAATGGACTGTGTGTTTTTAATAATAAAAAATAAAACCCTAATTTCGTATTTCATTTCTTATACTAAAAAGTAGGTGTATGGATGACTAAAAAATAACTATAATAATAAATATGAATTTTTAAAATTTATCTCAATAATTAAATTCATGTCATAGTTTAGCTGCTCTTAATTTTAAGAGAGGTGCTATACTTATATGTTCATTTAAACCTGGGGGTTTGTATGCTTCCAAGGACATTTGCCACCATAATTCACGGTATTCTAACCTTTCTTCCCAGGGCCCCCCTCGTATGTCCTTTTCTGTATGTTCTAGTACAGTAAAATTAAAACTAGATTTCTCACACGTTTTACTGTGTTTATATAAAGCATTTGTTTCTTTACAATTTTTTATATCATTTAAATGTTCAAATATTCTTCTTTTTAATTTCCTCTCAGTTTTCCCTATGTAAAAAGCTTGGCATTCATTACACATACTTAAATATACCAACCCTGAGGAGTCACAATTATAAAAGTACTTATCATTAGTTATAACTTTATTTCTACTATTTATATAGATGGTGTTACTATTGGAGATGTTTACACATTGAGTACACCTACCACATTTATATGTGCCTTTTCTTCTTCTATCCTGTGGCCCCAAAGTATATTTGTTTTCTAATAAATTTTTTATACTTGAGGAATTTTTATATATTATCTTGGGCAAACCATTATTTCCTAGGTCCAGATCTGTTAATTCCATAAATCTGTCCCATTCTTTTTTGAAAATGTTTCTTATTTTACTATTAATTATATTGTATTCCAGAATCAATGCTAATTCAAAATTTTCTTGTTTGTTTTCTTTGCTTATTCCTGTTGAAATGAAATTTCCCTCCACGTTTTTAATTATAGGTGCAAATTTCACTTCCCTACCTAGGACCACTTCTTCTCTAATTTCCTTTATAAACTTAGTTGGGTAGCCCCTTTCTTTGAACATACTTTCTAATAAATCACATTCCAATACAAAATCCTGGTTCTTACTAGTCATTCTACTTCCTCTCACATACTGCCCTTTTATTATATTCTTTTTTACATGTATAGGGTGGGCACTGTCAAAATGAAGGAATGAATTACAGTAGGTGGCTTTCCTATATATTTTAGTTTCTAGATGCCCTTGTTCTTTATATATTTCTAAATCAAGGTATTGTACCAGGTTATGTGTCACTTTGTGAGTAAACTTTATAAAACTACAGGTATTGTTGAGATATTTTAAAAACTCATTAAGTTTATCTTCTCCCCCATTCCAAAATATAATTATGTCATCCAAAAACCTACGGTAGATGGTAAAAAACTGTTTATATTCACTTTCCAAAACATAATTTTCTTCCCATTTGGATAATACCACATTTGCATATGTAGGAGCGCATGCCACCCCTTGGATCTGTCTGAAAAATTCTCCGTTAAAAAACAGAAAATTATTGTTTAAAATGATCACCATAAGCCATTTACTGACTATCTTATCATTCTGAGTTATATTGTCATTTTCAAAAACTGCTTCCTCAAACATATCCAAACCTGTCCCATGTGGGATGGATGGAAAAAGGTCTATTACATCAATAGTTACAAAGAGGAGATCATCTGTTTCTGTCATATCTCTAATAATGTATAATAAGTCCCATGAATCTTTTAAAATATGTGCTTTTTCTAGCCAGATCTTTTTGGTTTTGTTATCCACGTACTTAGCTAAAGCATTAGTTTTAGATCCATTGGCTGCCACTATAGGTCTCATTGGTGGGTCATTTTCATTCTTGTGAATTTTAGGGATCCCAAAGATGGCCGGAACTCTTGGCTTATCTACCTTTAAAAAATTGTAAGTTTCCAAGTCTATAAGCCCTTCCACCATCATATCATACAAATTGGTGTCAATCCTATTATAGGCAATGTTTATTTCATTTTTTGACACTGATTCGTATTTATTTTCATCCCATAATATTTTATACATTCTAGAGTCATATTCAATACTTTCCATAATAACAATTCCTCCCCCTTTGTCAGGCTTCATGACTCTTATATTTGTGTCTGTCTTTAAACTATTTAGAATATCCTTTTCCTTTTGGTTTAAATTATTATCATATGAAGCTCCATTGGATTCAACTTTCCTAATTTCTTTCTCTATTATTTTTTCAAAATTCCTTATTTGTGGGTGTAGGGGTGGGTTGTATGTGGACCTCCGTCTTAGAGTTAAATCATTCCCTTTTCCTTGATTCTGAAAAAGTATTTTGAAATTAGCCTTCCTTAGGAATATTTTTAAATCTAAAAGTGATTTCACTACATTTCCTTTAGTGGAAGGAATAAATTTCAAACCTTTCGAAAGTAAACTAAAGTGCCCCTTTTCTAATTGAATAGGGCTGAAATTGTAAATATTAAAATAGTTGTAAGTCCATTTGTTACCTTCCTTCGATATCTCATCTCTTATGGGGGGGTGGGGAGTATGTGGGGCTACATGGGGTATCACTAATAATTCCCCCTCCCCCTCCCCCCCCTCCAAAAATTTCCTTCCCTTTCTCCATATTTGTTAAAAATTCTCTCTGACCTCCTCAAAGGAGGAAATTCCTCTTCATTAAAAATGTTATCTTCCTGTGTCTCTAGATGGTCTATGGTGTCCATACCTTGTAAGTTATTACCTTGATCCATATCACCTCTACCTCTGTTTCTAGGGTGTGGATTGGGGTAACAAATATTACATTTGTAGTCATTCATGTCACGCTCCATCTTTTTATGTTTCCTTTGAATTAAATCTTCTATATTTCTATCTATATCTTTTCTCATACTGAAATATTTAGCTTTTTCTTCCTCCATAGAGAATAACAGGTCATTAGTAATAATTTTATCCAAAGCTTCTATTTCAGTAAATAATTCTTCTTGTACCCGGTTATTTTCTTTAACCATCAGTCTTAACATTTCAAGCCCACTTTTGTTAAATAATTCTAGCAATTCTAAATGAAAATTTGACCCAGGTATCACACTGTTAGGATATTTATAAAAACGTAAACCTTTTGGTACAATTTCCTTCAAAATACATTCTCTCAAATATGTGTTTTCCACATTTAATGCTCTATACTTGTTCATCAACTTATATAGATTATTAATATTATCTTTGTATGTACAGTCATTTTTGTTGCCAGCGTTGTACTTCACATTTTTTTCAAATGTGATTTGGCGTTTTAACCAACCATTTAAGTCATGACAAGGAGAAACAGTACCTTTACTTTTATGCGAGCCTTCCATTTGAAAAGCTCATTTGTCCTTTGTTAAAGCAGAACCAATTTCCCCTCGACCGGCTTCTTTCAGCAAACTTGGTGTGTCCGCTGCATTAAAACTGCTTTCTTCCTCACCCACGACTGAACTGGCACCTTTGCGTGCACCTACTGGTTCATTTTCATTCCTTTCCGTAGTTTTTCTCTTCTTAGCATACGACCCTTCGGTCCCCGGACCTCCACTTCCAGTATTCGAATTCTGTACAGCCAGCAACGAGGAAGCCACCGGTGTGAGGAGATTAATTAGTTCAGTAAGCTGTCCTACCAGCTTACGTGTTAAACCAAGATCTTCCTGTTGCCCATTAACAGGAACTTCCTGTATTTCCATAGCGCCGAAACAGACTCCAAACCAGAATAAAAAAGTGAGCGCAAAATGACTGAATAATCCAAAAGGTTATGGAAATACTGGAAGCCTTTGGTAAAACACAGTTTTATTGATCCACTTCACATAAAGAACGCTGACAACATGGCAAAACGAACTGGAACAAGTATGAAATGACATCCACATAAAGCAATAACATAAACGCTATTCTTCCCATACGTTTTCGTCCTGTTACAGACTTCATCAGATAACTTACTAAATCCTAGCCTTGCTTTATATATCCCTCTAATTAATTCATTGATTCAATTAAATAAAACAATTAGTAAAATTTCTTAATTGAAAAAGAAGCAAAAAGAAAAAAGTTAAAAGTTGAACCACATTTTAGGACAGAAACTTTTCTCTCTATTGATTCTTGTTGTGATTATGTTGAACACATTTACATTCACATTAAAAACTGCTGTTTAAAAAGATTGTATTAAATCTTTCTAATATTTTTATTGTTAAAACATATAAAATCCTTAGAGACACATTATTAGACCAACGAATAAATAATGATGGGTGCCATCTAGTGGCTGTTTGTTAAAATTACATGTATGAATTTATTTACTAATTGTTTTATTTAATTGAATCAATGAATTAATTAGAGGGATATATAAAGCAAGGCTAGGATTTAGTAAGTTATCTGCTGAAGTCTGTAACAGGACGAAAACGTATGGGAAGAATAGCGTTTATGTTATTGCTTTATGTGGATGTCATTTCATACTTGTTCCAGTTCGTTTTGCCGTGTTGTCAGCGTTCTTTATGTGAAGTGGATCAATAAAACTGTGTTTTACCAAAGGCTTCCAGTATTTCCATAACCTTTTGGATTATTCAGTCATTTTGCGCTCACTTTTTTATTCTGGTTTGGAGTCTGTTTTGGCGCTATGGAAATACAGGAAGTTCCTGTTAATGGGCAACAGGAAGATCTTGGTTTAACACGTAAGCTGGTAGGACAGCTTACTGAACTAATTAATCTCCTCACACCGGTGGCTTCCTCGTTGCTGGCTGTACAGAATTCGAATACTGGAAGTGGAGGTCCGGGGACCGAAGGGTCGTACGCTAAGAAGAGAAAAACTACGGAAAGGAATGAAAATGAACCAGTAGGTGCACGCAAAGGCGCCAGTTCAGTCGAGGGTGAGGAAAAAAGCAGTTTTAATGCAGCGGACACACCAAGTTTGCTGAAAGAAGCCGGTCGAGGGGAAATTGGTTCTGCTTTAACAAAGGACAAACGAGCTTTTCAAATGGAAGGCTCGCATAAAAGTAAAGGTACTGTTTCTCCTTGTCATGACTTAAATGGTTGGTTAAAACGCCAAATCACATTTGAAAAAAATGTGAAGTACAACGCTGGCAACAAAAATGACTGTACATACAAAGATAATATTAATAATCTATATAAGTTGATGAACAAGTATAGAGCATTAAATGTGGAAAACACATATTTGAGAGAATGTATTTTGAAGGAAATTGTACCAAAAGGTTTACGTTTTTATAAATATCCTAACAGTGTGATACCTGGGTCAAATTTTCATTTAGAATTGCTAGAATTATTTAACAAAAGTGGGCTTGAAATGTTAAGACTGATGGTTAAAGAAAATAACCGGGTACAAGAAGAATTATTTACTGAAATAGAAGCTTTGGATAAAATTATTACTAATGACCTGTTATTCTCTATGGAGGAAGAAAAAGCTAAATATTTCAGTATGAGAAAAGATATAGATAGAAATATAGAAGATTTAATTCAAAGGAAACATAAAAAGATGGAGCGTGACATGAATGACTACAAATGTAATATTTGTTACCCCAATCCACACCCTAGAAACAGAGGTAGAGGTGATATGGATCAAGGTAATAACATACAAGGTAGGGACACCATAGACCATCTAGAGACACAGGAAGATAACATTTTTAATGAAGAGGAATTTCCTCCTTTGAGGAGGTCAGAGAGAATTTTTAACAAATATGGAGAAAGGGAAGGAAATTTTTGGAGGGGGGGGAGGGAGGGGGAATTATTAATGATACCCCATGTAGCCCCACATACCCCCCACCCCCCATAAGAGATGAGATATCGAAGGAAGGTAACAAATGGACTTACAACTATTTTAATATTTACAATTTCAGCCCTATTCAATTAGAAAAGGGGCACTTTAGTTTACTTTCGAAAGGTTTGAAATTTATTCCTTCCACTAAAGGAAATGTAGTGAAATCACTTTTAGATTTAAAAATATTCCTAAGGAAGGCTAATTTCAAAATACTTTTTCAGAATCATGGAAAAGGGAATGATTTAACCCTAAGACGGAGGTCCACATACAACCCACCCCTACACCCACAAATAAGGAATTTTGAAAAAATAATAGAGAAAGAAATTAGGAAAGTTGAATCCAATGGAGCTTCATATGATAATAATTTAAACCAAAAGGAAAAGGATATTCTAAATAGTTTAAAGACAGACACAAATATAAGAGTCATGAAGCCTGACAAAGGGGGAGGAATTGTTATTATGGAAAGTATTGAATATGACTCTAGAATGTATAAAATATTATGGGATGAAAATAAATACGAATCGGTGTCAAAAAATGAAATAAACATTGCCTATAATAGGATTGACACCAATTTGTATGATATGATGGTGGAAGGGCTTATAGACTTGGAAACTTACAATTTTTTAAAGGTAGATAAGCCAAGAGTTCCGGCCATCTTTGGGATCCCTAAAATTCACAAGAATGAAAATGACCCACCAATGAGACCTATAGTGGCAGCCAATGGATCTAAAACTAATGCTTTAGCTAAGTACGTGGATAACAAAACCAAAAAGATCTGGCTAGAAAAAGTACATATTTTAAAAGATTCATGGGACTTATTATACATTATTAGAAATATGACAAAAACAGATGATCTCCTCTTTGTAACTATTGATGTAATAGACCTTTTTCCATCCATCCCACATGGGACAGGTTTGGATATGTTTGAGGAAGCAGTTTTTGAAAATGACAATATAACTCAGAATGATAAGATAGTCAGTAAATGGCTTATGGAGATCATTTTAAACAATAATTTTCTGTTTTTTAACGGAGAATTTTTCAGACAGATCCAAGGGGTGGCAATGGGGGCGGCATGCGCTCCTACATATGCAAATGTGGTGTTATCCAAATGGGAAGAAAATTATGTTTTGGAAAGTGAATATAAACAGTTTTTTACCATCTACCGTAGGTTTTTGGATGACATCATTATATTTTGGAATGGGGGAGAAGATAAACTTAATGAGTTTTTAAAATATCTCAACAATACCTGTAGTTTTTTAAAGTTTACTCACAAAGTGACACATAACCTGGTACAATACCTTGATTTAGAAATATATAAAGAACAAGGGCATCTAGAAACTAAAATATATAGGAAAGCCACCTACTGTAATTCCTTCCTTCATTTTGATAGTGCCCACCCTATACATGTAAAAAAGAATATAATAAAAGGGCAGTATGTGAGAGGAAGTAGAATGACTAGTAAGAACCAGGATTTTGTATTGGAATGTGATTTATTAGAAAGTATGTTCAAAGAAAGGGGCTACCCAACTAAGTTTATAAAGGAAATTAGAGAAGAAGTGGTCCTAGGTAGGGAAGTGAAATTTGCACCTATAATTAAAACGGAGGGAAATTTCATTTCAACAGGAATAAGCAAAGAAAACAAACAAGAAAATTTTGAATTAGCATTGATTCTGGAATACAATATAATTAATAGTAAAATAAGAAACATTTTCAAAAAAGAATGGGACAGATTTATGGAATTAACAGATCTGGACCTAGGAAATAATGGTTTGCCCAAGATAATATATAAAAATTCCTCAAGTATAAAAAATTTATTAGAAAACAAATATACTTTGGGGCCACAGGATAGAAGAAGAAAAGGCACATATAAATGTGGTAGGTGTACTCAATGTGTAAACATCTCCAATAGTAACACCATCCATATAAATAGTAGAAATAAAGTTATAACTAATGATAAGTACTTTTATAATTGTGACTCCTCAGGGTTGGTATAGTTAAGTATGTGTAATGAATGCCAAGCTTTTTACATAGGGAAAACTGAGAGGAAATTAAAAAGAAGAATATTTGAACATTTAAATGATATAAAAAATTGTAAAGAAACAAATGCTTTATATAAACACAGTAAAACGTGTGAGAAATCTAGTTTTAATTTTACTGCACTAGAACATACAGAAAAGGACATACGAGGGGGGCCCTGGGAAGAAAGGTAAGAATACCGTGAATTATGGTGGAAAATGTCCTTGGAAGCATACAAACCCCCAGGTTTAAATGAACATATAAGTATAGCACCTCTCTTAAAATTAAGAGCAGCTAAACTATGACATGAATTTAATTATTGAGATAAATTTTAAAAATTCATATTTATTATTATAGTTATTTTTTTAGTCATCCATACACCTACTTTTTAGTATAAGAAATGAAATACTTAAAAATTTTTAAAAATATGAAATTAGGGTTTTATTTTTTATTATTAAAAACACACAGTCCATTTTTTGGAATGAAAGATGAATTTTTATTAGATTATTTATATAAAAGGGTGTTTTAAATAATGTCTTTTTAATTCATACATGTAATTTTAACAAACAGCCACTAGATGGCACCCATCATTATTTATTCGTTGGTCTAATAATGTGTCTCTAAGGATTTTATATAGTTTAACAATAAAAATATTAGAAAGATTTAATACAATCTTTTTAAACAGCAGTTTTTAATGTGAATGTAAATGTGTTCAACATAATCACAACAAGAATCAATAGAGAGAAAAGTTTCTGTCCTAAAATGTGGTTCAACTTTTAACTTTTTTCTTTTTGCTTCTTTTTCAATTAAGAAATTTTACTAATTGTTTTATTTAATTGAATCAATGAATTAATTAGAGGGATATATAAAGCAAGGCTAGGATTTAGTAAGTTATCTGATGAAGTCTGTAACAGGATGAAAACGTATGGGAAGAATAGTGTTTATGTTACTGCTTTATGTGGATGTCATTTCATACTTGTTCCAGTTCGTTTTGCCATGTTGTCAGCGTTCTTTTTGTGAAGTGGATCAATAAAACTGTGTTTTACCAAAGGCTTCCAGTATTTCCATAACCTTTTGGATTATTCAGTCATTTTGCGCTCACTTTTTTATTCTACTTATATATGTTTACTACTGCTTATTTGTGCTTACACCTGCTTACTAGTGCCTTATTCATTATGACACTACCACTTTGATTGAATGACATTAGTTAAATATTTCATGCAGCACTCCAATTCACAGTTACATGTTATTATGTAGGTTATGCAGCAAAACGATGTATGAATATGTTCATATACACATTCCACATAGAAAATGATATGTGCTATAGTGGGACTCGTACCATGAATGCCTGTTCGTTAGGTGGATGCTCTAACCACTGCACTATTGACGTTAATGTTGATTCCGCATGTTCTTTTCTATTTGGATGATTTTGATGTGTAAGCTACGCTAAACAGGGGGTAGCGACGCGCAAACACGCTGCACTTCACTTACACTTTCAATAATGAAGCAATACAAATGTAAAATAGGGACACGGGGGAATCTAATTGTGAGAGTTCTAGGGACGGGGCTCAACATTCTACTACGTGTTTGTGTGTTTACTACTTTGATTTTATTTCAATGTTCGTGGACACTCTTTTATGCTTAGCATACATTTCAGTACCCACGGACACTGACTTAATTGCTTACTATCAGAGGCGGGCTCTAAGAGTAAGCATAGTAGGTTGTGCAATTGTGGGGGCATGTTTATGCCTCCGTAGAGCACTTAAACATGCCCCCTGCACATGTTTCCTGTACACGTCGAGGGTGTGGCAGCATGCCCTCATAAATATTCATATGGCGCTGCTGCACCATCTGTGAGGAGGACGCTCGGTGCAAAGCTAAAACTGTCCTTGCGCCATGCTTCATGAATCCCAGGGTTTGTTTTTACAAGGCACTAAAACAGCAGATAATCAGACTTTAGTTTCAGCATGCAGAAGCTGCTTAGACTTTTATTATTACTGGGCACCAACAAAGAACAGCAGCTGGCAGTATCAGTAAGTACAAGATAAAACAAGACTGTCATCATTCATTTTAAATAACTCTTCAACTTTTGCTATTCTTTTCACCATTATAGACATGAACACTTTATAATCATGGTTTAGTATTGAAATGGACCTGTATGAAGCTGGATCTGATGGATCTTTACCCTCTTAATGTATTACAGCTACCACGGCTTTCTTCAAGGATGTTGGTACTTCTCCTCTTCTTAAATTCTGTTAATCAAAACCTTCTAAATCTTTATCAGTTTTTCCCCTCCTAACGTCCACAGGAATGCCAGCTATTCCTGGGGACTTTCCTATAGATTGGTTATACATCACCATTTTTATCTCATCTCCTCCTATCCTAAACTGTTAGTAAATGAGCCTCCTCTACCTCTAACCTTGGCGTATTTAATTCTTCCATAAATATTTCCATTTGTATCTTTTCTTGATTTCCATATTTCTCTGCTTTATACAGACTTTGATAAAATTTTCAAAATATTACCAATACATCTACATGATCCCTTATCTTCCTTGTTAGAGGCTTTTTAAGTGTGGCAACAGCCCTTTATACTTTTTGCTAAAAGTTTTTGTGTTCTACAGCTATTATCAAAAATCATTTGCTTAACAGCAATTTTTCTAAACTCATGCATATTACCAAGTTAATCTCTAATTTCATGTTTATCATTCTGCAGTTGTTCCTCTTCTTGTTCTGTGAGGTTCCTCTATTTTGCAATACTTTAACATTTGTCAGTCCCTATAAGTAATTCTTGTGACTTCTTAACCATATCTTACTTTCATTTACTTCCACCCTGTTTTTAAATTCCACTTTAATTTTATCCCACTCCCTAGCTATATTTTAAGAAGGAATTTTTATCTTCTATAATAGCTCCTGAATAATCTCTACTACCCATTCCTTAAATTTCCCCTTTTCTCAACAGCTAGGTGGGAAATCGTCAGTGTCTCATTTTTATTTCATTACTCTGTTCTTTTATTTTAGTTATTATTGGTGCATGATCTGAAATCATTATTGGGTGCATATCAAGACCTTCAATTAAATGCATACGTTCCTGTGAAATGTAAATTCTGTCTAGCCTAGACCGGTTTTTGTACCTTGTAAATTCTCCATGAACTCCTAGTACTGAATTCACATCTTCCATGCCAAATATTTTATATCTGCTCCCCTTTGTTATATTTTCCCTTCTGGGACCCCCAGACACATCCTCACTACTGCAAATCAAATTCCAGTCCCCATCTATAACTAAAATTCCTTGCTGAAAGTGGATTATTTCTCCCAGAATTTTCTTTAGCTCAATTATACCAGTTCTCATTAGAATATATATATATATATATATATATATATATATATATATACATATACATATATATATATATATATATATATATATATATACATACATACATGCCAGTGTAATCCTCCTCCCTTGCCAGTATGCCCTTGATACTATAAATCTACCATTATTGTCTTTTTTATCCTCTTCTATTACTATTGGAGCTCCTCTTGCAGTAAATGTAAGTACCCCTCTCTTCCTTTGCCCCAGGGATTCCACTGAAAAACTTTTTTTTTTATCAAATTCACATGTTCAGTTATTTCCAAGTGTGTCTCCTGTACCATAGCTATTTGCACTCTACATTTTAATATAGTTCACTACTCTTTCTTTTTTGTATTTATCTTTGAGACCACTAATGTTTAAAGACATTATATAAAGCATCATATTATTGAAAGATTATATTTGCAACCTTTTATGCATAACAGGGGTGGGAGGTTGGCATAATGGTTAAGGTGTTTACCTTGCAGACACAAGGTGCAGGGTTTGATTCTCACATGGGGTAACTGGCTAGACTTAAAATAGCCTACAAGGGCAATTAGTCTAGTACTAATCTATGAACCTATGAACAACATTTTTGTTAAATGTCTAGTTTCAGCTTTGTGTTACATGCATGTACTGTTTGGCAGGTTAATCTTTTATAATGTTGTTTCTTGTCATCTCCATTTCAGCCTATGCCACATCTTACAGAACTTTTTGTTTTACTGAAAACTCACAAACAACAACACACACACACACACACACACACACACACACACACACACACACACACACACACACACACACAACACTCCCTAAAACATATTGACTTAATAATAACACACAAAACTATGTACATCTTCAAATATTGAAGTCTTACCCTTCTATTAGGAACAGATGATCAAAACTGATAGTGACACAAATAGACTCAAGCTAACCCAAAAGAAAGGTTATCCATGGTGTAGTTCGATTAAGTGCTATCTGGTTTTATCTTATCTTTATAGCTCTCTCAGCTGGAGAAAGAGTTGAATACTTTCAGAAAACATTTTCTGCAAGCCATTTCTCTTTAACAGATTATCTGCTAGAGGCATGAGAACCAGACACAAAGCTGTTTACTAGAAAAAAACCCTTATATTATTCTGTATTATTTTCATTTACTTGCGATCTCATTAAACTTGTTACTATATTAAGCTAATGTTCTTAACCTAGTCATTCACCCATGCAAGAATAGAAAACATACTCTATTTTTTCTTTTGTCGTGCTCTTTTAACCAGATCCCCCCCTTTACATTGCAAAGCCTACATTTTTTAAAACTAAACAAGGAGAAAGACAGAAGAAGGGGAAAGAAACAAAGAATAAACAGAAGGACCCATTTATATTAGTATCCCCATTACACTTAAAAATAGCTGAAAAAAACTTTACTTTATAACATGCAGAGAAAATCATGCACCACTTAAGTAATACTGTTAAGAAAAAAACTGTTTTACTTACAATTAACTCTCTCCCTCCTCTTCCCCTTTCCTGAGTATTTTTCTGAACATTAATGACATGAAGTAGGGCATATGCTTTAGAGTCCCATACAAGTTTAACAAAGTCCAAAGTTCTATTCCTGTTCATCTCCTTCCCTCAAACCATGCCTCTGCTTCATTTCAATGTACTCTCAATTCTTCTAATTAACTCTTGTGCCGATCTACTCTCTCAGGCATCTCCCATTGAATCACTGGAAAAGGTTTCACTGGCACTGTCTCTCCATGGTCTTTATTACCAGATGAACAAAAAGCAGAATCTCCTTCTTTTTCACAGCTCACCTTTTGTAGGATAAACATTTTATTTCTTCCTTAGCATGTACTTTATCAAAAAATTATTTTATAACTCCAGGAAAAATATTCTGAAGACAGCTGGGTACAGCAGTTTGAATCTCACATCTGCTTCACATTCCCTGAAAAATTGGAGACATTTATTCCTCTACTGGCTGGTGTACAGTGAGTAGTCATTCTCCACAAACACTCTGCTGTCTCCCACTTTTAGTATTTTGTCCTTCTGTCACAGTTTTGTCAGAATCAGCTCATTCTGCTGGTAAGACTGCATCTTTAATAGTAAAGGTCTAGGTTGTTTTCTCATAGGCAGGTTTGAAGAATACACATGATGTGCCCTTTCACTTAATTCCTGTTGTGGAATACCAGTCCAATTGCTTATTTGTGCTTTCATAAAGTTAATACAGTCTGTCCCTTCCAGCTTCTCGGGTACAACAGAAAAAATCAGGTTTTCCATACATGCTCTGTGTGCTAATTCTATTTTTTAACATATCTTCTTGTGCAGCCTCATATTCAGCCAGGCTTTTCTTCATTTCAACCTCTGAGTTTTGCAGTTTTAACACCTTATCTGAAAATCTTTTTTAAACCTTCCATTTTTCCAGTCTTTTTATGTTTGAGTTGATATACTCCATCTGTGTTTCATTTATTTTAGTCTGGTCTGTGTCCAGTTGCTTTATACTTTCCTCTAGGTTTCTGTAAGTCATGTCTGGAGTGCCTAACAGCTACAGTACATTTCCCAGTCAGTGTTTTTGTCACTTTTTGTAGCTGATTTTCCTTCAGGTCTTCTGTATTTCTTTTTTCCTGGCATCCAGGCAGTGTACTTACTAGCCAGTTACTGAAATTTACCCAGAAATCTAGGTTCACTGGCTTTCTCTGCTAAGTTTCTGTTTTCACACTGGAAAAGATAGAATGACACTGTTACTCAATGTGCAGCCATCCTGGAAGTCTGACTATAAGAGGGTTGTCCTTATAAGGACATCCTGATCGGTGCTTTGTAAGGTGAGCAATGAGAAGCTAGGACAGATAACTTTGGAGGCAGTGCATAAAGGGCACACAGAAGGAAGACATCAAGAGGGTTATGTTGATGGAGGTGGGATAGGAGGGGTATTATGTTTTTGTTGGCAGGATTAAATAATTATACCAACTAACAAAGGTCTTCATGACAGTATCAGCTTTCTAGAAAAAAAAATCATTCAGCAGAGTTACAGGGAAACTGGCATCCAAAAATTATAGAAAAACAACATCTTATTTCACCTATATTTAAGAGAGATCACAACAAGCCAAGCTATTCATCTTTCAGACTCACTTCTGAAGATGACATGTTTGCCTTAGAACTGGAAACATTAAAACTGATGTTTTCATACAGATAATATAATGAAATTAGATAGCCCACATTTTAAGGATGTTAAAGATGGCAGATTAACTATGTATGATCCAATTTTAAGTATGGTGAAGTTATGCTCAGAGCAGCTAGCTTGTGCATCAGATGAAAGTAATACCATATCATAGCACTAATGCCATGTACAAGTACTATTCAACTCTAATCCCTAACCCTACATACCACCCTATGAGACCTCTGTAAACCCTAGTCCTAAAACCCTAATAGTCCACCCTAATACAGGTCTGGACAACACAGACATGCAATTTCTAAATATCTCCATAGCCAGTTTGCTAGATATGGGCAACCAGAGACAATGTAACAATTGTCTCAAGTTCACAGATAATGTTTCAATCCTGAAGGAAACCAACACAGTATGCAAAACATGTACATATACAACTTCCTTGGAGGCAAAACTCTCACTTACAAACAAAGTTGTCAACAGCACACATACTACATCCAAGACACACATACATCATCTTATGCTGAGGCACTAAAAAGCAATCTCCCCAAATCTCAGCACCCTCCTAAGTTTACAAATGGCAATGCCTATACTCAACAACCTCTACAACAGATTCCAAAGCAACACCAAACACCACACATAAACTTACACCCAATGGATCCCCAAAAACAAAGCCCATAAAGCAAATTGGGTTTCTTGTTATAGGGAACTCCACTGTATGACACAAAGATGCCCCATTCACTAGAATGGACAAGGAACATTATGCCCATTTACTTATCTGGGACCAGGATCCACCAAGTTACACACACACTCATGTCTCTGCATCACAGCTACCAGTATGATTCTGTCAGAGTCCATCTGGGCTTAAATAACATGAGAGGTCTCTCTTCATAGAGTCCAGAGAGGTTCACTATGGCCCTCTCTGAAAATGTATCTCAGCTTGGCTTGTACCTTGCACTGATCAGCATTCTACCTTCACCAAGGCTGAAGTCACAGTATAAACAAAAAATGACTGACTTTAACAAGTGGTTTAGTTTCTGATGTAAATCCAGGGAATTCAACATCTGTCAAACTGGGATGACATGGTCAATAGATCACATTGCTTTGCCAAAGATGGCCTCCACTTGTCCCCCCAAGCTTCCAGATTTTGGCTAAAACTTTATCCATCCCCTTAGAGCCTTTTTTAGGCAATGACAAAGTGACAAACTTACCGACATAGCAACGAAAACTCAAAGGAACCTAAATGTGTTACTGCTCATTGTTAGAACCCTTAACAAAAAACTCTTCAAACTACAAGCTTTCCTCACACTGTAGGATACAAGCATATGTGCCATTACAGAGACATGGTATAAAGTTCATGTGAATGGTACCATCTTTAATGAGCACAGTGACACAGTGAACCTGCTTGCCAACAAATTCACCTCAAATGTCAGTTCTCACTCTCCCCAAGCTGCCACCATGAAATCCCTACCAGCATAACCCCTCCAACTATCAGGCAGTAGGTCATAGTGGCACTTACTAAGGCCAAAAACAAAGCCTTAGTGGGGGCTGACAATATACCAGGTTGCCTCCTAAATAGCCTTAACTCATTATATCTGAGTGATGTCTCCAGGTGCATCTGCAGTTAACTCCTACTGGCGACTTTAGGTGTCAAATATTGCTTGTCCATATTTGCATCAATAATTCCAAAACCATGCTATGTACAAAGTTTTAAAAGATTTCATCTTAAAGCTTACACAACAGCAACTGTGTTAATATTTGACCTCTATCTAGTGCAGGTAAAAATAAATTAACTGTTGTTTTTATGATATTAATTTATATAGATATAATTTTCACATTCTTCTAAATATCTCAACAATCAAGTGACACAGACAGGACTCCTTAACCTTATATGAAATCTCTCAGCTAGATGAATAAAATGCTGCTGATAGTATGCGGGGTAACTTGAGTGGTCGCTTAGATATTGTAAGTTGTTTACAAAATATGACAAATGTAACAGGTAATGCATTTGCTGTGACTTACAAAATTCAGTTTAAGACCTAGAACCTAAAGAATACTGTCACTATAAAAATAGTTTGTGCTGAAGAGTGTGCCATTTATACTTCTTTCATAATAACCCCTATGATTCCAGCGATATGAACATTTGTTTGAAATTTGAGGGCATTATTTGATTCTATAAATTGGAAGTTACAGTGCAAACTATTGGAGTGAATGAGTTAAACATGACCAATCAGGACTACTTGAGTGATTTCTTTTAACTACAGCTTGAAAATAGGCTATGTACCAAGCAAACAGAGGATGGCAACAGTTATCGCCCTTCACAAGGGTGGGGCCATCAACTGACCCCTGAAACTACAAACCCCATTGGTCTCATTAGGTTAATATGCAAAGCCATAGAACAAATTATCATGGAATTGATCAACAAAGACACTGCCTACCTAGAGACTGGACCCATCCCAGTTTGGTTTTGTGAAGAGAAGGTCAAGCCTACTTAACCTAGTAGACTTCTTTGAGAAGGTAACCATGGTAAAAGATGAAGGGAAAATAGTGCATACCACCTCCCTAGAGCTGGCTAAGGTGTTTGATACAATACCCACTCATGTATTATGGACAAACTCATTGACCTAGGCATAAATCCATACATAACTTGCTGGACCCAAGCAATCAGGATTGGTGAGTCTGCCTGCACCAAGAAGCAGGTCATCAGCAGAGTACCACAGGGCTGGATGTTGGGCCTACTCCTGTTTGGCATCTACTTCTAGGAGGTCAAAGCTTATGTCAAGGGCCTCTGGCTCATCAAGTTCGCAGAAGACTACAAACTGGGAGTATCATAAATTCCCCTCATGACACCAACATCCTGCAAGAGGGTCTAACTTAAACAAATAACTGGTGCCAAAACTATGGATTAAAACTCAATGCAAAGTCACATATTAAAACTGAATATGAAGTGCATTATATTGCCTTTTGGGAAATCGACCAGCCAGGCAAATTACTCCATTGATAAGACACCCCTAAGAGTTGACCCAGTAGTTTTGAGACCCGAGAACATATGTAGACAGCAATGTGCCTTTGACTAACAAGTAGCCAAGGTAGCAAGAAAATCATTTACATCACCCAGCTTATAAGTATAAGTATGGTATGTAGGTCCTAGGAAGTTATTGTACCACTTTACTTGCCCTTTATCAGACTCATCATTGAGTACAATGCCACCTTCCACATGTACCTGACTAGGGATATGCAGCAGCTGGAACAACCACAGAGGTTCCTCACCAAGATAATCCAGGGTCATAACACATTATTCCATACAGATTGCCTTACACCCTGTCACTATATACTCTGCAACTTACAGGTTCCTGAGAGGCGATCTGTGCTTAGCATACAAAGCATCCTTACAGACAGCCCTAATGCTACTTTTGCACATCTAAAAAATAAACAACATTAGAAACACAAGATCCAGTAATTTAAACATTGTCTATGAGTCAAACAAAACATGCTGGCAGCAGGGCCGTAGCAACAAAGAACGTGGCCCCGTCCGAACATACGTCTGGGGCCCTTTACACTATCCCTCTGAAATTAACATTTTATTGGCCACACTGTCCACACACATCAACAAATGCCTTAAGACCAAGCTAAAATAATCCTAAACTACTACAGCATAGTGCTTACTCAAGACCAAGCTAAAAATAATCCTAAACTACTACAGCTTAGTGCTTACTATAGTGTAACTATAATAATAAATCCAGTTCAATTGCATAAATATGCACGTCAAAAGACTGCTTTCCCCCAGTGAACTCACGTATGCTGTATTCATCATTAATGAAATACATGAAGTGTAATTCTAAAAGTTGCATTGCAGTGCAGTTGGTCTATGACTGTTCTGTTAGCATAATGCACACAAAACTGCATGCAAATTATTAACAAAACATGTCTGGAACAGAACAGGGGTGACAAATGTTTTCTTAGCATGCTAGCATATATACAGGGTTCATATTATATATACATAGGCCTACAGTGTACATGTATTCCGTACACCGTTAGCGTATTTACACAAAGCGCTTCTTTCGAGCCTTGTTTTCCACAAATTGGTTAATCTTCTTCTTCTTTCGGCTTTTTCCCAGTTAGGGGTCGCCACAGCAGATCATCTGTCCGTTCATGATTGGCAGTGGAGTTTTACGGTGTTGAGTTGCCAGCCCGGCGCCCAACCTTCCACAGAAGGCACACACACACACATGCACACATTCACATCTAGGGCTAATTTAGAGTGCCGAATCCACCTACTGCATAATCCAGAGATCTGTCAATCTTGTTTTTGATTGAGATAACTGCAAGTGCAGAAAATCTGTCATCTGTCATGGCTGAGTGCAAGATATTCTTGATCAGTTTCATCCTGCTGAAGCATCTTTCATCACCGGCAACAGTAACTGGTGTGGTCAGAAGAATTCTGATGCAAATGCAAAGATTCGGATATACCTTCTGAAGGCTGTTCTTGTATATGTACGTTAAAAAACTGTTTGCCATGACAAGTCCTCTCTCTTTCTCGATGGCATAAATAAAACAATTCAATTCCATTATGACTTCTTTGGCATCAATGTCTCCCATTTTTCTTTCAAAATTTTTGCAGTGATTCTCCAATTCATTTTCTAAGTGATACTGCTTCAGGCTGTTAGCGTTGTACAGAAATCCAACAACTTATACCACACCATGAGCTGGTCAAATCCAGACGAAACAGAAGATATGGTCTGATCAGTAAGAACAAGAAAGAAAGTACAGTTGTGTACACTTACCATAAATGTAGATGTTCAAGTGTATTCACTGTTGCAGTCATTACATTTGGGTAATCTGCTGGCAGGTTGCCCTCAGTCAGCCTGAATAACAAAGTCTTGGGTCCTACGTCGGTTGCTGTCCCTTCTTCCATGACGTCAGGTCGTCAAGAGTATAAATAAATGCAGCCGACGCCATTTTCATCAGTTTTTCTTGCCCCAGATGTCAGGTGCCCCCTCAAATGGGGAGCAAAAAAAAAAAAAAAAAATATATATATATATATATATATATATATATATATATGCATGTAATTTAGAACCCAAAAAATATACCTCCAAATAAAAGCAAATACAACAAAAAGGCTTTTGAGCATAGTAACAGAAAGAAGAGGTATAAAAAGAGAAAAGTAGGGGGCTGGAGGGTGGGTAATCAGGACTGCAATAGTGAATACAATCGAACATCTACAGTTATGGTAAGTGTACACAACTGTAGTATGTTCTTCGTGTTTCACTGTTGCAGTCATTACATTTGGGTAGAATCCCAAAGCTATGGTTGGGAGGATGGAATTATACAGCATTAGGAGCAGCTATAAGGCCCTGCAGGACAGCAGTGGCAAAGCCTGCTCTGGATTTAGACAAGAGAGGTAAATTGTAATGCTTGGTGAACGTATGAACAGAGCTCCAGGTAGCAGCTTCTAGAATGTCTCTGGTATGAACCCCTCTGAGAAAGGCTGCAAAAGTAGATACAGCCCTGGGGGAATGGGATCTGATCCCCTTGTGGACAGATTTACCATGGTGCATGTGGCAGAAACGAATACAATGGGCTTATCCATTTTGAAATTGTCTGCTCTGAGATAGCCTTTCCCTCTGCCCCTGCAGCAAATGCCACCAGTAGATTCTCAGATTTTCTTAGAGATTTTGTCCTGTTCAAGTAGAATCATAGTTGTCTGTGTACATCCAATGAATGTAGAATCTGCTCCCCCTTGTTCTGTGGATTTGGGAAAAAAGTTGGTAGATGAATGGTCTGATTAAGAGCCACACTGGATACCACTTTAGGCATAAAGGATGGGTTGTTCCTGAGCGCTACCCTGTCCGGGTAGAAAATAAAAGGCTCCACTAGTTCTGAGATCCTTCTAGCTGAAGTGACTGCTAAAAGAAAATCTGTCTTCCAAGACAGAAATTTTATGTCTGCAGTAGCAGCCAGCTCAAAAGGAGGCAGGGTGAGTTTTTCCAACACAAAATTGAGGTCCCATGCAGGAGTTGGTGCTCTCCTGGGAAGTCTCAAATTTTTGACCCCTCTGAGATACTGCTTTAGCAGGGGATGAGAAAAGAGGGGAGGCTCTGTGTTGTAATGAGCTGAAATGGCACAGGCATGGATTTTTATAGAAGAGAAAGATAGGCCCTTGTGAAGCATCTCAGTTAAATATTGCAGAATCTTAGGAATATTGGGCATTACTGTGCTTATTCCTTGTGCCTGATTCCAGGCACAGAATCTTTTCCATTTATCAGCATAAGATTTTCTAGTGCTAGGCCTTCTAGCCTCCAAAATGTCATCCATGACAGGTTTGCTGAGAGATGTAAATGGTGAAATTAGTTGATTAGCCATGCTGCAAGATTCAGAGTTTGGAGATGAGTGTGTAGAATTTGAAAGTTCTGCTGAGACAGTAGATAAGGTGTCTGAGGCAGGTACCACGGAGGAAGGTGTGACATATTGCATAGGAGCGGGTACCAGTGTTGGCGAGGCCAGTCTGGAGCAACCAGAATCATTTTTGTTTTTTTCTGTCTGACTTTTAGTATTACCTTGAAGAGTAGAGGCAGAGGGGGAAAAGCACAGACTGATAGGTTTTTCCAGCTGAAGGATAGAGCATCCACTTTCCAAGCTTTTTTTGTGATGGATTCTTGTGCAGAATTTGTCCAACTGATAGTTTTGGGGTGAGGCAAAACGATCTATGTCTGGGCTCCCCCATTTGTGTGTCAGAAGATTTGCGGATCCAGTTTCGGGGTCTGTAAGATTTCTGCTTAGTTCATCTGCCAGAGTATTTTGCTTTCCTGGCAGGAACTGAGCTTGTAGATGTATTTGGTAAGACAAGACTGTGTTCCACAAGGCCATGGTTAGTCTGCAAAGGGGGTAGGAATGGGTACCCCCCCTGCTTCTTTATGTACCACATGACTGTGGTGTTGTCCGACCTTATCAGTAGTTGTCCTGGATGAAGAAAGTCCTTGAAAGCTGTCAGAGCATTCTGTACAGCTAGCATCTCTTTCTGGTTGATATGCAGGTGCAATTGATTTGGGCTCCATTTGTCCTGAATGCATCTCCCTGCCAGATGCGTCTCCCCCCCCCAAGCATAGTCTGATGCGTCTGTAGTCAGGGTTTGGGTGGCAGGGGGTGGAATGAATGACAGTCCCTTGTTTTGGTGACAGGCCTCTGCCCATCACAGTAACTCTTGTTGCAGGCAAGGAATGACAGGAATCATTGTTTCCAGGCTGTGACAATGTTGGCTCCATAAGCTTTATAGGTACCACTGAAGTTTCCTCATATGCAGTCTTGCATATGGAATTAAAAGAATGCAGAAAGTCATGAACCTCAAGGCCTGCAGAATTTGTCTTGCAGATAACTGGGGTTTTGTGGCCACTTGTCTGAAGATAGTCATCAACTGGATTTGTTTATCTGGCGTGAGGTAAGCCATCTGGGCAGCTGTATTCAAGCTTGCACCCAGGAATGTATTTTTTTTTGAGATGGTACCAGTTCTGATTTCTTTTCATTTATGGTATACCCTAAGCAAGTTAGAAGCCTTTTTACAAACGCCAGATGCTATAGAAGAGTGTCCTTGTTTTCTGCCTGAATTAGGCAGTTGTCCAGATAAGGATAAATCTGAATGTTTCTTTGTCTGCAAAATGCAATTACTGGTGCCAGGCACTTTGTGAACACTCTGGGTGCAGTAGATAAGCCAAAGGGCAATGCAGAGAACTGGTAATGCAAGTAGCCTGCTTTGAAGCGGAGGTATCTTCTGCAAGATTCCCTGATTGGGATATGCAGGTAAGCCTCTTTTAAGTCTAGAGTTACCAACCAGGCATCCTTGCCTAGCATAGGCAGTAACTGTTGTAGAATCAGCATCTTGAATTTTGGAATGTCCAGGAAAGTATTTAGAATGTACAGTTATCCCCTTTGGGGAAAAAACAGGTACCTGTGAATTACCATATAGGTGACAGTACACTAAACACCGAAAGTGTGATAAGAGACTTAGGGACACAGGTGGATAGTGGTCTCACCTTCGATAACCACATCGCCACAACAGTCAGGAAATCCTTCTATGTGGCACACCTCATCACTAAGGGCTTTTCATCCAGAAAAAAAGGAGGTCATTGTTCCACTGTACTCATCCCTCATTAGACCCATTATAGAATACAACGTCCCATTTGGTATGTACCTCTCAAGACATCTGCAACAACTGGAAAGGCCATAGAAATACCTCACTAAAAGAATCACAGGCCTAAAGCAGATGCCCTACGCTGACCGCCTTAAAAAACTCCAGCTATACTCTGTCACATATCGTCTACTCAGAGGCGATCTCTACTTAACATACAAGGCCATGTCAAACCCAGAGCTGTTGGACATGCTACACTTAAAGAAATCCCAATCCCTCAGAGTCACACGCTCCAGGGATCTAAACCTTGTCATCACAATAAACAAAACATGCTGGAGGGATAGGTTCCTGACCCAGAGACTCCCCAGACCCTAGAATAGATTGCCCACACATGTCAAGCAGAGTGCCTCTTTGGCTCTCTTCAAAAGGAACCTTGATGATTGGATGGGAGAAAGGAAATTCACCCTGGGGATCACGTCAGTCGCCTTGCTAGACAGGGGTCCAGGGAAGTAAATAGTATGGGAAGAAATAGCCAGGGAATTGTTATGGCTAGGCTTGTATAGGCCCTAGGGCTGATAGCCTAGTACCAACCTATGAACCTATGAATGGGTAAGTCCAGAATTGGACGACATGATTTGTCTTTTCTGGGTACCAGGAAAAGTTTTGAATAAAAACCTTGTCCTTTCTCCTTTTCTGGTACTGGTTGAATGGTCCCCATATCCATGAGGGATGTAACTTGTTTCTGGACCTCTGCCCACTGATTTGGAGGCAGATCTGGCCATCCGTTTGGAACTGGCAACGTGTGGAAATGAAATCCGTATCCCTGGGATACTATATTTAAAACCCACTTGTCCTGGGTAATTAGATGCCAATTTTGTGCATGAAGTGCTAGTTTCCCCCCCAAAGGGGCTGCCAAAAGATAAGTGCTTGGAAATGGCAGAGGAAAGTCATTGAGACTGTTTACCGTAGGGGGGTGCTTTGCTACTTCCAGATTTGGAGGTGGAGGCACCCCATTGTTTTGTTCTGCAAGTTCCTTGTGACTAAAACCTGGAGCGTTTGGAGTGTCTGGGTTTGACCTGAGCGGTTCCGTTGGGTACTGGAAAGGACCAATTCTTAGTAGGCCAGAGCCTACTGAACCTGTGTGGCTGCACTTGTAGGAAATCTTTTACAGTTTGCATAGACTTAGCTTTGGCTTCCATCTTTTTCAAAACTTCTTCTGCCTTATTACCAAATAGACTGTCATGTTGTAAAGGAGCATCCAACAATTTTGCTTTAACATGATCAGGCAGATTTTGCTCCTTGAGCCAAGCATGCCTTCTTAACACAGATCCAGTTACAGCGGCCCTGCAAGAGGCCTCCAAGGAATCAAAACCACATTGCAAAGTATGCTTTCCAACTTGTTCAGCTGAATGCAATAAATCCTGTAACTCTATTTTCCACACAGTCAGAAATCAACATCATTTTCTGTTTAAGTAATTCCATGACATGCTGCTGACATTTAAGCATATGAAATTGATGGTTTAAAGCCCTGATTGCCAGGGTTGCAGACGTGTAAACCTTCTTACCCCATCTATCCAGCGCCCTGGAGTCTCTATCAGAAGGGGTAGGATTTTTAGCAGTAGAAGCCTTAACACCCTTGGGACCCTGAGAAATTGTTTCAGGGTCAGCAGTAGGGTTTTTAAAAAGAAATCTGTGGGAGTCAGGAACCCGGTAATATCTGTCTGGCTTACTAGGAGCCGGAGACAGGGAATCAGGAGCCATGCTGGATTCTGAAAAAACATCATCAACAATGTCTACAACTGGAGGTATAGCCAAAGGCCTATGCTGAGGAAAAAGAAGGAAATCCCTAAGCCTCTTTTTGGATTCTGAAAAATCCTGACTCTCCCAATGAAAATGTTCCCTTAAGGTATGCAAATTTTCTCCAAAAGAAATATCCTCAGGAGGAGAAGCAGAAGGGATGGATTCTTCTGCATCAGAGTCCTCATAAGGTGGAATAGATAATTCCTGATCAGAAGATGAATCAGAAGAAATGGAAACCTGATCTGAAGATTCATAATCAGTGTCTTGCCTAGGCCTCTTAGCAGGAGGGGGTTGGGAACCCCTGATCAAGGTAATTAAATTTTCAGCCATTTTGATCATTTGTTTTTTAGGCAAAGGCACCTGAGCACGTGGCCCATGCGTCGGTTTTTTAGACATAGAAGTTGGTTTTGGTCTTGTTTTTGAGGATGACGTCGGTTTAATATACAAATCTTTAGGCCTGAAAACACCCTCAGAAGCCAGTGCCTGCTCAGCGGCTCTGGACCCATCTAAGGGAGAGACATCCGTGGGTTCAATACTTGAAGCGTCTTGCGGCATACTGGACTCTGAATTGGTCTCAGTAGAGGCCTGCAAATCACAAGTAGCCAGTATCAGGGGCTGCGAAAGCTCCTCACTGAGTACCAGCGAACCGGCGACTGGCTTAGGAGAAGCTTCGTCGTCGGTTTTGGACCTCGGCGGTCTGTCTTTTTCTTTGAATTTTTTTGTGAATTCTGGTAGTCGGATTGCTAACCGATGACATTTCTGGATAGTTAAATCTTGAGCCAAAATATTTAGATGCAAAAATATACCGACGCTTAATAGTGCATTGGTTAAATTTAGCACAAAACCGACAGCAAGGCACGTTGTGGTCAGGGCCTAGGCAAGGAATACAGTACAAATGAAAATCCTTATGAGGTATTTGCTTCCCACAAGTAATATAATTATTAACTTTTACAGACATCGGTATGGAGCAAGAAAAAGTTTCCCCAACAGGGTACTTAGCTTTAGGTTGAAGACTTCGGTTCTGAAACTCGAAAATGAAAATTTCAGGAGTCGGCCGACCGGCACTTGCGAACTGCTTCTGCTTCGGGCACCGCGCGGCAAGAAAGACTGATGAAAATGACGTCAGCTGCCTGTTTTATACCCCTGATTACCTTACATCATGGAAGAAGGGACAGCAACCGACACAGGACCTAAGACTTTGTTATTCAGGCCAACTGAAAGCAACCTGCCAGCAGATTACTCAAATGTAATGACTGCAACAGTGAAACACAAAGAACATCTGCAATTTGATTTTTCTTCGGCAAAAAGATGGCTTGAATCATCAGCACATTTGTAATCAAACATTCTCTTCTTACGTGGCACTCTGGTTTCTGGAAACACCTGTTCAATACCTATATGCTCTGCTATTTCACGTGCATTCGTGAGTACAGTTATATCCTGTACTTCGATACCTTGCAAAAACTTCATTGTAGCACAGACTTCTGCCTGCAGGACATCAATTGAAACATCTGGTGACTGAATTAATTTGCTAGTTTTATTGACGTGAAACAGTATATCGTGCCACATGCACACAGAACAAAAGGCCACATAGTAACATGGTCTAAAATCGCACTGGCTTCTGTTGCTGTATTGCCATCTTTCATTTCGAGTGCATGTTCTTGCAAAGATGACAAAGCATTGCACAATTCTTCAAGGCAATGGCTTCACAGCATTAATTCTCGCCTCCCAACAAGTGTCCGATAACTCTTTAACAGATACTGGCATATGTTCTTGAAGTATATCCCAACATGAAGGTGATGAAACGATAACGTACATTCTGTTAATCAGACCGAAAAAGTCAACAGCATATTTTGATGACTTTGCCGCATCTGAGATTCCAAGTGTGCGCTCCACATGGTACATACAATGCATGGTCATTTATTTCTAGCATGCAGGCTTGAACTCCTTTATTTTTTCCTCTCATATTGGAGCTGTTATCATAAGCTTGGGCTCTCATGTCAGCAATGTCTATTCCTAAGTTGTCTGCCTTTTCAAGAAACGCTTCCAATAAGCCCTTGCCAGTTGTATCATGAACATTATGAAAACCAACAAACACTTCTTGAATATTGACACCATCATCACCGTTGCATTCAACAAAGCGTAACACCACTGACATTTGTTCTTCATGTGGCACGTCGGGAGTACAGTCCAAAATAACAGAGTAATATTTTGCTTTCTTAAGCTGCGCTATGTTGGCCTCTTGAATGTTAATGGCAACAAGTTGAATCAGCTCATTTTGGATCTGTGGACTGAGGTACTGAACATGTGTCTCTGCCTCCTTAATCTTCTGTAAAAGTTTGCTGAGGACAATATCAAACTTTGCAAGCAATTCAAACAGTCCCAAAAAGTTGCCATTCGAATGAACGTCAAGCTTTTCATTACTTCCTCGAAATGCCAAGTTTCTCTCAGATAAGAAAATAACGACATCAGTCATGCATTTGACATCTCTCCAAACATCTCTTTCTTTCATAAAAGCCTGCAATTCGACTTGGTCAATAGATGTACGATTTACTATGCCTGACCGATGGTTAAACCATTTCACCATACAGACTTGATGACCTTTGCCTCTTTCATGCTGCTGAAGTCTTTTTGGCAGTGCTTTCCAAGCAGATGTTCCACTACATAGCAGTATGCCGCCAGTGGCAAATAATTTACAACAAAAACAAAAAAAAAAAAAAAATGACATATTTCTGGACTGAGTACATTAACTATGAACGTCTTATTGTCTCACTGTTTGCCATGGTTTCACAGAAATGAGTACTTGTGAACCACCGTCTTTCCTCGTTAAATGGAAATCCATAACTTTCATTTTGTTATGGTGGGCCATGTTCAACAATGCCACACACTTGTCTGTCCGATATTATAGATGGCCAATCTCCGGGATCATCAGTCATTGGTTCAAATTCAGATACTTCTTTCCCAGCAACAGCTGGAATATCTGTCACAGTTTGTTTGGTAGTAGAACAACTGGCTTCACCTTCGATCTCACTTGAAGCACTTCTGGATACGACTCGTCACTGCTAGCGCTGTCCGTTTCATGTGCCTGTACGTTGGATTGAAGCATAAAATACATTGACAACTTTGGAATATTTTCAAGTTGCTTCTCGGCATCTTTTGCTGCCTTTCAGTTACTAGCTCCGCTCTTATACGTTCTGTAAGGCAACATCACAAAGCACGCCTTTTCTTGGAAATGCTAAAAAAATTAAACAACTACATTAATAACATTTATTTATCCACAGACCACCATTATGAACACAAATACGCATTCTTCGAATAGGTCCAACAGTAACAGACACATACACAGAGCCTCTTCTGCTTTCATACACACATTCACTCACACACACAGACAGCATAAACACACAAACACATTTTTGTTTAATTTTTTACACCCGCTAAACAGCAAACGCACTGCTCAACGAGTGTAAAATATCTGCTCGTTCACCCAGGCATACCTCTCAACTGTACAGATTTTTGCAGAATGTCCAGATTTTTGCCTCGTATTTTTGGTCCATTTTTCATACAATTGTGGTTTTCTGGCAAATTAGTGGCAAATCATTAAAGACTGAAGTTAGAAAAAAATGACAGCCATTTGAATTTAAGACTGCATACCCTTCAGAAAAATTCATGGTAAAGCAAAACCTGTTATTCTATCACCTTTCTGTCTGTAAGTGCAACATTAAAGAATTGTTCCTGTTTTTGGGCCTTTTATTAATGGCTTTGTCCAGATTTCTTGCTGTAAGAGGTTGAGAGGTATGGCTCGATCTCTGTCTTACTTACTCTCATACACTGTTACACACACAAGCTTTTTTTCTTTTCTGCTATGAAGAGGCGGATCCGTCTTGCTGCAGCTATTATTTGTATATTAACACCATTCTAGAGAAGGTTCCTTCTTTTCCAATCAGGTTGCCAACGTACTGCTGCCTATTCCCTAAATACAATAATGCCCACTAGCGTTACACTCCATTAAACCCACAATTAAATTATCAGCACACGGCACTGTCCTCTTGACGCGGGTCCTACAAAGCGCAAGGCCTCCTCCGAAATCCTGTGAAATATTAAGGCACATACGACGGGTTTTAAATAAGCTCAAGTTATAACCTGGTAACTGAATTGGAATGTTAATTTGGTAACAAGGACAGATGGCTGTATGCACGGACTGGTAAGAGATGATAGAAACTAACAGCGGACTAAAAAAAAGAAACCGGTGACAGGGTTATATTATGGCGTTACATTACTAGGGTTTAGCACCTCTCTATTTATGGAATAGGACAGCTTTTACCTGGGATTTGTGTCCCGAGAAAATGTGAAATATGACAGCTGTCTGGAGATTTGTGGGAGAAAATATACATTTCCTGTTAGTTTCATGATGACACAATTATTTGTAGCTGAAACAAATTCTGCCTATGCATGGCTGCAGACCCAAATAAAATTCAACACTGACTGACAGACAACTGATGGCTGCCAATAGCACTATGATGTATCACCTTACATTTTCTTGTCACATTTAGGGGCCCACTTCCTTGCAGGGCCCCCTCTGGTCGAAGGGTACGGAGGGCGCTCGCTATGTCTCTGGCTGGCAGAATAAATATGTGTTTCAAAGGTTCACCATGCTCTGGAACAGGCTCACCATCCATGTAAAGCAGAGGCCATCCCTAAATTAACCTTGACCATTGGATGGGAAATCATAATTCATCTCCAGGCTGGTCCCAATGTATCTTATAGACAAAAGCTGACAATAAACATTCCCTAACACTGAATGGGAAACTGCAAATCCCGCCCCCCCCCCCCCCCCCCCACTGGCCCCATGTCTCATATAGAAAGAGGATGACAGTACACATTCTCTAACTACCATACCCCCCCCCCACATAACTCCTCCTAAATGACATAACCCTCCAATTTAGACAAACATGTTACAAGGGGAAGCAACTCAGTTGAGTTACATGGCCCTGGTGGTCATTTAGCCTAGTATATACCGAAAAACCTATGAAGAACAGACTGAACATATGGGTTATATTAACTTTACAAACTGTTTTGTTTTGTCTTTTCTATTGATAGTTCCAGTTATCAAAAATACATAGAGTAACAACTTGAAAATGTTTTTTTGGGCAGCACTGAATGGCTTAGAAATGTAGGGAACAGACTTCTGCTGGGGATGGAGATGTGATCACAGTAGTACTAGTGCTGCTCTCCAAAAATATGAAATAACTTTAAAGTTAACTCCACAAAACACTGTCCAATGCAAGGTAAAGGTAGAGAATTTATTGCTCATTTTTGGATGACTTGGCTCTTAAACGTCGAGGATGATGAGAAGCAAAAAAATAAATGCAAAAGTGGGTTGGATTGCATTCCACAGGTGTTGCGGCCCAATTGGCTAACTCGTCTGCTCCCATTGTACAAACAGATAATCCCATTCAAATCATGGCATCAACCAGAGAAATATAAACAACTTTGTGCGCTTCCAAAGTTTTCCTTTATATAATTATGCAACAGCTACAGAACATAAACTCTACATTGGAAACATATATGCAGAAGCCAAAGAGCAGGTTATCAGAGGTGGAAGAAGCCCTTACTTTAAACTCCAATCTATTGGTAAAGTGAACAGGGGGGGTCTTGAACAGACATGTCAGCAAATGGGGCGCACTCTCAGTGGAGTTTAAATTAAGTTGGAGGCACGGGAAAACAGAATAATTGCACTAGATCACATTAAACGTAAAAAACCTACAGAGTACTGGAGTACCAGAGAAAGGTGAAGGGGACAGCTGACTGGAATTTATCAAAAGTAAGCTATTAGAATGGTCAGGCATAAAGTTGGACTCTGCTGACACTGAACAGGCCAACAGAGTGCTTCTGCCTGTGGTGAATCGTAGCACAGGTTCTCAACCAATACTGGTCCATTTATTATCTTACTACCCGAAGAAGAAACTTTTATCAGATTATGGACACCTTGTAAGCCATTACTTGAGTGTGTTATTTGACAATGATTATTCAATAGAAGCACAATGTAAGAGAAATGCCTTTATCCTAGCACACAGACTTTCCTGTGCAAATCACTTCTGGTCTCATCTGATATGCCCTGCTAGTCTGAAGGTACAGTTTAAGGGTCACTGGCGCTCATTTCCTATCCTACAGAAGTCATAGACAAAATTGAAAGATGGACATTAGTTGGTTTATATGGACAAATTAATGAATACCCTAGTAGGTATGAAGATACCTCTAAAAACACGCAAGACATTCCTTTTAAGCATACTGCAGATCACAAAAAAGCTGCAAAGGAACCAACAGGGGCTGTGATGCAGTGCCTGAGCAATGATTCAAAAAGAAAGAATGAAAGTGAACTTTCATGTGCATACTACAATGGGTGACTAATTTCATGTGCATACTACAATGGGTGACTAATACCTTAGTGTTTGTTGAATGGTGTCTGCTTGTAATTAATCTTGTGTGCAGCTGGAGTAGGAATTCATCCTATATGAAACTACAAGAATAGTAAGAGATTGACAATGAGTTTCAAAACATGGTTGTTTAATCTGGACTTTAGGGAGTGGACTGTGACAAAGGGGGATACTGCCTGCACAGCTATCTGGAATTTTGTAAATAATTATATGTCACTGGTGAATATCAAAATGATTTGTGTAAGATGCTTGTGCTATAAAAGTATTAGAACTGTATGTCATGTGTACATCAAACTGCAGGTACAGAAGTGTGTGTTGAAAAGGTTTTTGCAAAGTGCTGTTTGAAATGTAACCACAGTGTGCTGAGCTGGAAGAGAACAGAAATGTACATGCACTATTGTAACTGTTTAAATGCATATATTTTAACAGTGGAAACTGTAATACAGGAAGTTAACTTCAGAAAAATAGCTAAAATTAAATAACTTTATGGCTATGCAATAAAAGATGGTATGTTTCAGTTTCAAGGCAGCTAGAGACATTAATGTCTGTACCAGGGAACTTTCTTAATTGTCTTTAGGGTGAAATAATTACTAGTTTTGAAATGTGGAGGAATGTAATTGTTTTATGACTTCCAACATCTGACAAAGATCTGAGGTCTATGTATTTTCACAGGTAGATGCGAAATACTGCCAGCTTCCAGCAGTGGGGGTTTCACCTGGGATAGAGACAGATGACAAGAAATGATGTCATTCTGCAAGTTATTCCGACAGTAATATTTGAGATATTAATATGAGAAGTCTTTCAGAGAGATGGGGCATTCTGTATTCTCTCTTGGACCTGACAAGAACCATTCATCACAGCATCTGCCTTGCTCTAATTAAGTAAGTTACCTAGGGTATACTAATTCTCTTAGATATAATCAGGACTATAGCAGAGTTTAGTTTAAATATTTTTCTTTATTTATCTGAGAGTGTCCTGAAATGTTTTAAATATTTCCTGTGATTTTGAACTCTGATGTCACTGTAACTATATATTTAGGATTGTTTTCTTCTTTTATTATCAATATTAAATATACTTAAACCTTTCATCATGGCTGAACTGTGTAGAGACATTTAAGTTTTGAGAATACTTGCATAGTTATTTGGTGACACTGTATGGGCCACTCCTAATAGTCTTGCTCTTGGTCAGACTACCATTTGTATTAATATTAATATTACACAGTAAGACTGGACACCTTTTGTTAAGGGTCTTAAAGTAGCTGATAAGGAGATGACTGGTGGCAGTGGTAAGTACCTTATAGTCTGAGCAAAAGAGGTCATAGCTAGTAAACTTGTGCCAGCCTTTCCCATGTGTGTAAGTGTGTGTGTGTCAGTTACTTGGGCAGGGGCACAAAGCACTGGTTGGAAGAGAAGGTGCTGGAGGTCTTGGCTTGGTCATTCAGCTGAGATCTCAACTCTACAGCTGTGCCAGTGGGGAGTCTTACTGGGGGTATGAAGAAAGAGGGAGAAAATAGCCCCAGACTGACTGTGGTTTCTGTGTGCTCTTAAGGTAAACTGCATTTGATGCAGACAGCTGCATCTGGAAATACTGCGTGTGTACCTGTTATCCTCCCGGTGTACATCCCCCACAGTTGCCAGTGGTGAGGACTGAGGCTCCTTGATAACTGGGCCAGTGATGGGTCGTCACATATTTATTTGTTGGCAGTGGTGGGATATCCACATATTGGGATTCAGTGGTGTGGGTATTGAACTCCTGTAGCCTGTAAACAGTGGTCACTAAAGAAGGTGTCTGTACTCTCAAGCAGCCACAAAGGAGACATTCAGACTTTCATACCACAATGGTTTTATTTATTTTTTGTTAGCTTTGTTAGTCAGGGAGAGCAGGCAGAGATATCAGCAGAGGATTATGGCAATCTGACAAGGAACCTGCTGGCTGAGATGTGCCAAGCCAAAGGACTGGTGCATGCAAACCTGATTAAAGTGGAAATCATTGCAGCCTTAGTCGCAGCTGCATCACAGACCAGCAACCAGGAAGACAGCCAGACTGGCCTTGGGGGTGTACAACCCTCAGAAAATGGACAGATCAACTTTGCCTCAGAGGACTTAAAAATCCATCTGGAGTTAAAGAGATTTGAACTGGAGGTCAAACATTTGGAAACAGAATCAGCAGAGAGACTGCAGCATTTGTAGGTTGAAGCAGAATCAGCAGAGAGACTGAGATGTCTGGAAGCCGAAGAAAGTGAGAGGCAGAGGCAACATGAAAAAGAGATGCTGACTCTTTGCCAGGGTCATGGAGGTAATGGGGAATGGAATAACTGAACCCCAGAAGCAATAAAGGTCAGTAAATTTCTTCCACAGTTTATAGAGGGTAATAATTTTGACAGTTTTATTCATATGTTTGAGAGAGTTTGTAAACAGTATAATGTTGACCAAGGCCTCTTTGGGTATGGTTCCTGACCCCCTTACTCCATGGTAAAGCTATAAAAAGAAGTTATGTCTTATCATAACATTCCATCTGTGTTGTTGATCTTCACTAGTCCTTGACTGTGGGATTGGTTCCGAGTCTCGGAAGTAACTCGGCCGTTTACTTCAGCTCTCACCTTCCAAATTCTCAACCCAAGCTCTACCCATAATGCGCCTCTCAAAATTACCTCAGATCAACTTTCTCCAACATAGTGGCAGACAGACACGCAGAAATTATACTACTAATAATAATAATAATAATAACAAACATAATAATCAGAGACCAAACATATGTCTGTAATACAATGCCAGGCATGGAACATTTGGTCCACTAAGAGTCTCAGGATGGGGGAAAGAGGGGGGAATGTCAAGGATTAGTGATGATCGACAACACAGATGGAATGTTATAGTAAGACATAACTTCTTTATCTGATGTCGTCAATCTTCACTCAATCCTTGACTGTGGGACAGAGTCCCCAGCTACTTTAGTCTTGGGAGGTCTCACGGAAGAAGGTTTCTAAGCACCATCGAACCATATGATGCCTGTCCCTTTGAGACCTGATCCAATTTGTAATGAGTAATAAAAGTATGTGGAGAAGACCAAGTGGCCACTGCACAAATGTCATCCAAGGATGCTCTGGCATGAAAAACTGCAGAAGTTGCCACTACTCTGGTTGAATGGGCTTTAACTGGGCATGGTAGCTGGAGCTCTTTCGACTGACAAATAAAAGTAATACAGTCTCTAAGGAAACTGGATTACCTAGAGATAGGGAAGAAAATGCAACAAATAATTGATCAGATTTTCTGAAATCCTCTGTTCTGTGAAGGTAAAAATGTCATGTCTGTGGACATCTAGCAAATTATGGGAATACTCCCCTTTATTGGTAAAATTAGGGAAGAAGACTGGCAATTGAAGAGTCTGATTTATATTAACTTCTGAAACCACCTTTGGTAAAAAGGATGGACTGGTCCTAAGTGCAACACTATCCTTATGGAATATTAAGTATGGAGGTCTGCAGGATAAGGCCTGAAGTTCGGATACTCTTCTGGCAGACGTAATAGCCACTAAAAGTTTTCAAAGATAAAAACTGTAAGTCACAAGTTACTGATGGTTCAAAGGAGGATGAAGTAAGTGACTGTAGGACTAATGTTAGATCCCAAGGAGAAACTGGTTCTTTAAATGGGGGTCTTGACATCAGAAGCCCCTTTAAGAATGTTTTGCAAAGTTTTGTGGGACATTAAAGGTGAGCCATCGAATCCCATACAAAAGTTCAAGACTGCTTCTAGATGAACTTTAATTGTTGAAGCATAGGAACCAGACTAACAGAAGTTGGCTAAGAAATACAAAACCTTATGAACAGGGCTCGAATAAGGATCAAGTTTGTTGTTAAGGGCCCAGTTCACAAATTTTTCCCATTTACTTTGGTAAAGTTTCCTAGTTGAAGGTTTGTGATGAGCCACAATCACTTGATGGACAGGAGAGAATAGGGAAGGATGCCTGGCAATCATGGGACTTGGAGAAGCCATGCAGTGGGCTTGAGATGTTGGGGATTTGGATGAACCATGCCTTCTGGATGAGACAGCAGATATGGAGGTGGGTCCAGAATCCATGGCTTCCAATGATGGTGAGGCCAAAGGAAGGAAAACCAAACCTGTTGAGGCCAAAATGGAGCAATGAGTATTACTGAGTTCTCCATCCTCTTGGCTTTCTTTAGAAATTGCGATATCAAGGGAGTTGTTGGAAAGGGACAGAGAAGACTAGGGGGCCAATCATGAAGGAGAGCATCTCGGAGTGACTCCCCAGGTGGGGGAATTAGGGCAAAGTAACTTCTACACTTGTTGTTCAAGGGTGAGCCAAAGAGATCACAGCAAAGTTGGCCCCAGTGACAAAAAATCTTGTTCCCCATTACAGGACTGAGAGACCACTCATAAGGCATGAGAATAGTTCTGCTCAGCTTGTCCACTATCACTTTGGAGCTCCCTGGAATGTGCATTGCTATGAGAAAGTGGTTGGAAGAAATTGCCCATTGCCAAACTCTGAGGGCTTCTCGACACAATAGGTAAGATCTGGTTCCCCCTTGCTTGCTGATATACCCAACTGATATGTTGTCCGTTTGAATTTCTACCATTCCCAGAGGAAGAACATCCTGGAATGCTTGCAATGCTAACAGCACTGCCCTCATCTCCAAAACACTGATGTGCATTCTTTCAAAATAATGCCCCCCCCCACCCTATCTAGGAAACATCCGTGGTCACTATGGCTTGGGGTTACGAAAGAATGAAAGGTCACCTCAAGAGAATCTGACTGGAATGGAGCCACCATGAAAGATCCTGTTTGCAGCAGCTTGTAATTACAATCAAGTAAGACATTGGTTGATAAATAAGAGACCACTGGGAGGCAGGTAACCATTGCCATTGCAGGATTCACATGGGATATCTTGCTAAGGGAACAAGAGTTATTGCTGCTGCCACTGAGCCTAGCACTTTTAGGACTAATTTTGCTGGCACTCTGCTGCTTCTTAGAATTTGAGAGACTTGGAATCTGATGGGCTGCAGTCTTTCTGGATTAAGAGAAGTGATTCCTGTAACAGTATCTAAGCAGGCTCCAGTGAAATCTAACTGCGGAGAAGGCTGTAGGCTTGACTTTTTGAAATTTATTGTTATGCCTAGAGATGTACAGAGGCACAGAGTGTAATCTCTTGCTTGTTCTAACTGATGCCTGGTGGTAGTGGTAAGAAGCCAGTCGTTGAGATATGGAAAAAAATGAAAGCCCTGCAGTCTGAGATGAGCTACAACCACTGCCATGCATTTAATGAACACCCTGGGGCTGTGGTGAGTTCAAAGGGCAGTGCTCTGAATTGGAAATGACTGGCTCCCAGACAGAAGTGCAGAACCCTCCTGGAACATTTGCCAATGTTTATATGGTAATAGGTGTCCTGGAGGTCTACCGAGTACATTCAATTGCCTTTTTCCAAGAAAGGAAGTATCAACTGTACTGACACCATCCGGAATTTGGTTTTCTGAACTGCCTTGTTGAAATGGCTGAGATCCAAGATGGGTCTCCAGTACCCTGTTTTTTGGGGCACTAAATATAACCTTGAATAAAACCCGGATCCTGTTTGGCCTGGTGGGACTTTTTGGATGATTTTTTTGTCCAGCAGTTTTTGAATTTCTATGACTGCTGCTTCCCTTTGGCTGGGTGGAACATCCAAAGTTGTTTCTGGGTTACAGGGGGTAATGATAGTGGAATTTTGTAACCTCTGGATATTATTCCCTGCACCCATTTGTCCATAGTTAATATTTGCCAGGCAGATTTGTGCAGAGAAAGTCGTCTCCCGACTGCCTCCAGAGGAGGGCAATTGGGATCCCATTCAGAGGTGCTGAGAGGAAGTACCAGAGAAAGATCCTCTGGACCCCTGGTTTTGCAGTCCACTTCTGCCTCTGGGGCTGCATCCTCCATTACTTCCCCCTCTGCCCCAGGGAAGTCTTTGCCTCGTGAATCCTGGAAAGGCCCTTTGGATTTTTTGAACCATAGTCTCCCACTTCTCTGGTTCCTAGAATAAGGCCACTGAGGAGTGGAGAAACGTACTCCAACGGCAGAGAGGGTCTTGCCATCTTTCTCACATCTGGTTAAAGTGTCTCTTACCTTGGGACCAAAATGGGTAGATCTATCAAATGATGCATTGGTGAATTATGCTTTAAATGGCTCTGCAAAGACACACAAGTACATCAATGAGTGCCTTCTATTGGTTATGCCTGAACCTGCTGCTCTAGTCATCCCTTTAGCTACATGAGCAATCAGCCTCATGGATGGGTTAGAAATCGCATCAAGGATTGCTAGCTGAGAGGTAACTTTCCCGGCCTGAATACACCCTCAGAAGCTGGTGCCTGCACAGCGGCTCCAGACCCATCCAAGGTGGAGACATCTGCAGGTTCCACAGTCGAAGAAGCATCTCGCAGCATTCCGTACTCCGAATGGGTCTCAGTAGAGGCCTGCGAATCTGCAGAAGCACATATCAGTGGCTGCGAAAGCACCTCACTGTGTACCGGCGCACTGGCGACTAGCTTAACGGCAGCATCGTCAGCAGTTTTGGACCTATGTGGTCTGTCTCTGTCTTTATCCTTACGTTTTTTCAGACGTTCGGTAGTCGGATGGATAGCTTACTGAAGCCATTTCGGAATATGAAGATAGAAAGCAAAAGAATTTAGCGACAAAAATAACCTGACAATGAATAGCTCAGACATTGAACAAGACACAAAACCAACAGTGAGGGACGTCGTGGTCTGGGCCTAAACAGGTGATGCAGTAAGAATGAAAATCCCTGTGAGGTATTTGCTTTCCACAGGCAAAACAATTATAAATTTTTTTTGACATAGGTTAGAGCAAGAAAAAAGGACCCTCAACGGGGTTCTTATCTTTTAGAAGACTTAGGTCTGAAACTCGAAAAGCGAAAATTTCAGGAGATGGCCGACCGACACTTGTGAACTGCTTCTGCTTCGGGCACCACAAGGCAAAAAAGACTGATATAATGGCGTTGACTGCATGTTTTATACCCCTGACATCATGGAAGAAGCGACAGCATCCGATGCAGAAATCCCAAGACTCTGGTATTCAGGCTGACTGAGGGCTACCTGCAGGCAGATAACCCAAATGTGATGACTGCAACAGTGAGACACGAAGAACATCTAATTAAAGGTTACTGGTTCAGGGCTTAGTTTGACCTTTTTCATTGGTTCAGGGTTCAGTTTGAGCTTTTTCATCAGTTTCCTTGTATTAGCTGCTTTGCTCGTTTGCATGTAGGGCATCATCGTGCATTGCTGTGCAGGGGGGACACCGTTGGCAGTTATAGACGCAAACTTCTAACTTGCCAAATTGTCCTTAGTACAGTGTTGGTTCTCCTTCTGAGGTTTCTTGTGGTCCTGCTCCACTGTCAGGTGGAACACTAAGCGTAGCCTCTGAGGTACCATTAAGTCTCTCCCACTAGCCCTTCCTTATTTAGACTTCTTCTCCTGTCCATCTACCTTACCTGGTCATTACTGCCTTCTTCCTGTTCTGACCACATTGATTTATCTTGCACTATGGATGGACAATTTCCCACAGTTTCTCTGGCCAGTTTGGTCAACATGGGCATTCTGAAGCAGTGTAGCGACTGCCTCAAGTACATCGACAACCCTCTTCTTCTAGTTCACACAATTCTTGCTACCCCCACAGTGCCTTTTTTAGGCAGTGTCACAGGAATAGTGCCTTTTTTAGGCAGTGTCACAAGGACAAAACTCCCAACATAATAAGACCATGATAAAACAAACTCTAGGTTATGCTGCTCAACATTAGGGGTCTAAATCTAAAACTGCACTCACAGTCCTTACTTTGGAAGATGTGGACATCTGTGCAGTCACTGAGACCTCGTTTAAGGCTGCAGAAAGCACCCCAGCCTTACTGGGGTTACAATTCCTTCCACACATTCTGACCTCAAACTGAAGGAGTGAGAACTAAGGGAGGTGGTGTATCAATATTAATAAAAGTCAAATACGATTCCCATGAAGTACTCCAGGTGCAATTAACTGTTGGTAAGACCCCTCTTCAAATAATGTCTAGCTATAAGCCCCCCTCCATGAACCATGACACCCACTCAGCCTACCTCAATCTACGTAAGTCAAGTTACAACCAAACACCCTGGTTTTAGGAGACTTTAATTACCCGTCCACTGACTGGGTTAATTATAGGTGTACTAACACTTTCACCGAAAGTTTCCTAGACTTTGTTAACTCCAATGCACTGGATCAGCTTGCTGAAACCCCCACAAGAGGCTCGAACATTCTGGAGCTGGTGCTCACCAACATGGGGGGCTGTGCAGCCCTCCCTGGTGAGGTCTGACCACAAATCAGTCTAACTGGAGGTAACAATAACACCAGACCCCCAGTAGCAACCAGCTAAAAAACTTCTTCAAGGCCAATTATGACCTCTTATGTGAATGCATAAATAGCTTCATACCCCCTCCCCCACTGATGGAGAGGTTACCTATGTTGGGATATACATGAATGCTTTATAGAAGCATCTATATAATTGTATTAACTATGCCGTACCTGATAGGACCAAAGCAAGATCCTCAAGGAAGAACAAACCCGCCTAGTGAACATCAGCCATTAACATGCTATATAATAAGAGGAAGAATTTGCTGTCTAAGAGTAGAAAGTTGCAGTCTCAAACCAGGAAGCACTCCCTCCTCAACTTAAACAGGCAAATAAAACATCTTGTAAAGTCCTCTAAAGATACTTATGAATCCAATTTATCATCGCTAGCTAAGGAAAATCATAAGGCATTCTGTAGCTACATCCAAAACGTCAAAGGAAAATCCCAGATTTGCACAGAACTTGTAGTTAATGGTACTACACATACAGAACTGATGGATATCACCAACCTGCTGGCTGACAGGTTCATTGCAAACTTCACTCCCCTGTCCCCACCACATACACCACAAAGGAGCCCTACCACCTGTCCCCCACATCTCTAAGGAGCAAGTCTTAAACACCCTCTCCAAGGCTAAACACACAACCTTAGCAGGACCAGACAACATCCCAGACTGTGTTTTCAATGGATTAAAATAGTAATTAGCAACACCGCTAGGTACCTTGGTCAAACACAGTCTTAGTACGGGTTTCATCCATGCTGAATGGAAAACAGCTACAGTCATCCTTTTGTATAAAGGGGGTGCATCCACAGACCCTGAGAACTATAGACCCATAAGTCTAACCAGCCTTATCTGCAAGGTCATGGAGCATATCATCATGGACCTTATCAACAAGGATATAGGTAATCTACAAACACTTGACCCTACCCAGTTTGGTTTCATCAAAGGGAAACTGTGCCTGTTAAACTTGGTGGACTTCTTCGAGACAGTTACCAAAGCCCTTGACAAGGGTAAAACTGTGCATACAGCCTACCTGGACTTGGCCAAGACCTTTGACACTATCCACACTCAGGCATTATTGATAAACTCACCCAGCTGGTTATCAACCCAAATATTGTCAGGTGGGTTTCAAACTGGCTCACCAACAGAACTCATACAGTCAAAATAGGAGACTCTACCTCCTCCAGCAGACCAGTAGCTAGTAGTGTTCCACAGGGGTCTGTTCTGGGGCCCCTACTGTTCAGAATTTATTTCTCCGAAATACAGGGAAAAAACAAAATGTCTGTGGCTGACAAAGTTTGATGATGTCTGCAAACTAGGAGCAGTCATTCATTCCCCCTAATGATGTTAATATCCTACAAGAAGGACTTACACAGACTAATGAATACTGCCAAAGTCATGGATTTAAACTCAGTGCAGAAAAATGCATTATCAACCCCTTTGGCAAGGGTGATGTTCCTGCAAACTACTACATAAACAGCAATACCTTAAGTACACAATCACTGGTGAGAGGCCTGGGCACGCAAGTTAATAGCAACCTTATCTTTGATCAACATGTCTCCACAGTAGTTAGAAGGGTATTCAATATTGCTCACCTCATAAGTAAGGGAATTGCATCCAGAAAAAAAAAATGTTAATGTTATAATCCCCCGGTACTCATCCCTCATCAGGCCAATAACAGAATATTACGCTTTCTTCGGTATGTACCTCTCCAAGCATGCAGCAATTGGCGAGACCACAAAGTTTTCTTACAAAGAAAATTCAGGGTCTCCAGCAGAAGTCATATGTGGACAGACTGAAATCATCATCTCTCTGTGTTGTGCAGACTGCTCAGAGGTAACCTGTGCCTTGCATATAAGGCAGTCTCTAACCCTGCCTTAATGGAAATGCTACACATTTTCAAGTGAAACAGTACATGTGTCACATGCTCAAGAGACCTTAACTTGGCATGTGATATCAACAGGACTTGCTGGAGGGACAGATTTGTCTTGCAGAGGTCATCTCATCTCTGGAACAGACTTCCAATCTATGTTGAGCTAAGATTATACAAGCAATATTTAAAATGTGTCCCTGGTTTTGGGTCTTTGCCCCCCCCCCCCAATTAATTTTGGCTTTTTCCAGATTTCTTGTGCCGTGAAGTTGAGAGATTTAGTTGATCGTCAAGTGGATTTTACAAGGAACTGACAGCTTCAGGGGAAGAGAAGTTTAATGCTACTTGTGCTAAGTTGTTTGCATTGCTAGTAGCACAACAGATAGTATACTTGCTTTTGCTGCAGCAGACTGTGGGTACTACTCCCACAGTATGCAGATGGATCACTGACACTGTATTGTGTTGTACTTTAAAGAGTGTGTATGCTGCAGTCCTATGAATATCCTCCTTTGGAGGAGTTACTTAGTAACTATGAACTCATTATCAGTTTGCCATCCATTCCCCATTGCAAAATTACTAGCTTAGTATTTTTTAATGTAGCACAGGCAATTTATTCTTCAAGGGTAACAGGCACTTTATTTGTAGATGAAACAATGAAATATAAAGTTGTTTGCTAGCAGCAACCTTTTCATTAGTTACAGATCCCTTAAATGTGGAATTATTTAGATGACTTACTTCTGCAGAGATTTTGCATATTTACTGATATTGGTGGATTGTAATGACAGAAGTTTGAGCTGCCTTTTATGGTTGAAATGTTCTGAAACGGGTAGTTTTGCCATTATTGGTTCATACATTTTGCTTCATTGCTCACTAGAAGACTGTTCTAAACTACAAATTTGAAACAAATTCTAACAACTGATGCTGTATTTTACAAGGAATATAATTTAATACAATCGGGTTAATACAATCAGGAAGGTGAATCAAAGAATGTATACATGTATGCTTGCTCACAGGATGCAGGAGATCAAAATAGGAGAAGAGACTAGTCACCAATGGTGTCCCCAGGGTCTGGTGCTGAGAGTTGTTCTGTTTGGTATATACATCTCAAAAGTAAAAGGGAAAGGGCTTTGGCTGAATACGTTTGAGATGACTGCAAGCTAGGAGCAGTTACTGAATCCCCAAAATACTTAAACATTATGCAAGAAGGTTTATCCCAAACAACAACTGGTGCCAGAATCATGAATTGAAACTACACTCCCAAGAAATACATTACCGTGTCCTTTGGGAAGTCATCTACTCCAGGAAACTGCCAAATTGACATTGTCCCCCGAGAACTGACCAAGTTGTTTGGCATTTGGGAACTTGTGTGTACAGTGACCTACCTTTTGACCAACATGTGCCCAGAGTAATAAGAAAGTCTTTCTATACTGCACAGCTTATAAACAAATTGTGAGTAGCTCAAGAGATGTTGTTGTCCCCTGAAAAAGATGTAACCTCTATCTAGACAGCAGGGCACAACTGCATACGAAGCGGGCATCCAACACCACACAAGGGTATATGGAAATTCCCTGACGGGCAGTGTAAATCTTCATACCACATTACACATGCAAAATGGGAAACATTAGCTCAAGTACATGGCAAGGTCTTGGAGTATTTAAGGTTCATGCATCTATAATGACAAAATGGGAAACAAAAACCACAGCAGTGAGCTAATAAAATGAAGTAGTGGTAGGTTGTATTGCAACTGCATCTGCTACACACACTACCACAAGAGCTTGTTCTCTATCCTGATAGGGTATTAAATGCGAGGAATGTTACATCAGACAATTGTTATACAAAAACATTACCTGCCTAGCCAGTCCACTCTGGTTAGGGACGTGGAAGAGAAATATTTTCAGATGCCACTGAACTGGGCTCACTGGGGTCAGGGAAGATGGCATACAGACAAGCAGATGGCAGGGTCTAATGATATCTCGCAACTATTCTAAAAGGTTAAAAAAAAAAAAAAAAAAAAAAAAAACGTGCTCAGGAATAAAGGTATCAGGCTGCAGTCACTAAGAAAATTGTTTTTAATAAACTTGACTTCATAAAATTCCTGTTATGAAACTGAAATATTTTGTTACAACAGTCAGTTCTATTCATAATAATGCCCCCCCCCCCCACACACACCTTTGTCAGGTTTCATTACACGAATTTTATGAAATCAAGTTTATTAAAACAATTTTCTTAGTGACTGCAGCCTGGTGCCTTCATTCCTGAGCACTGGTTTTGTTGGGGTTTTTTTGTCACAGTTCTGGTTCTCAGTCTTGTGGTATTCTAAATAATTAATTTGACAAGGCCACATCATATGTAGATGTAGTTACATGCAGACACGCTTGGAGGCAATCGCATATAAAAGGTAGCAGGGGTGAGAGACGGTGTCCACACCTCCAAAAGAGGCTGGCAACATAACCACCGCAAAAAAAAAAGAAAAAAAAGCTAGACAATCGCAAAAAGCATGAACTACAACCACAGCTGTCAGAAGTTAGTGGATTTCCTCTGATGGAAATGATTTCAGGGGAATAAATGGCTGACAGCAGCAAGTCTAAATTTGAAACACAGTTGTCAAAAAGTACTGGACTTCAGTTAGAAGAATTGGGTAGGATTACAAAGCAGAAACTATAGTAAGCACAAATCTCAGGCAGCAGTTTGGGCTACTAATCCTGAAGCGCAAAAGCAACCTGTATAATGCAAAAAGGGGGTTGCTGCACACACATTGTACTTTTGTGTTTTCTACACACGTATTGTACTTATAAACAGGGTAGTCACAAGGGTTGCCAAGAAGCACTTCTAACCACAATCCACAGTTTTCAGTTTTTAGGACATATGAGCATTTGTTTGTGTCTTTCGGCTTTTCCCAGTTAGGGGTCGCCACAGCGGAACTCTGGTCCGCTAATGATTGGCAGCAGATTTTTACGTACTGGCTTGCTGGGCCTAATGCACAACCTTCAGCGAAGAAACGCCCATTCACACATGTCGCCACACAGAAGACGCTCTAACTGAGAATTAGGACATATGTGCATAAACCATGAAAAAAAGACTTATGCAATACTTCTACTGACTAGGTATTATAAAGTATATATAAAAGGAAAATGCAAAGTTGGTAAGAAGTGTCAAAAGGTTGTTAAGGCACTTATGTTAGGGTCAGTGGCTCAAACAAGTAGCACACTCACCTTTGATGCTGGAAGAATAAAATGTTTTGAGTTCTATTTCCACTCAAGGTTCTTAGACTCATTTTCCAGTACTGACATTGCACTGTAGCATATTTGTGTGTGGGGAGAGGTGCTGCATTCCTAAGTGTGTTGTCTTTTAAATGAGATGTTAAAACAAGGCCCCATCTGCCTGAGGTGATAACTCAGGTGGATGTAAAAGACTCTCATGGCACTTACTGAAAAACATAGGTAAACTCCTGGGTATCCTGGACAAATTTACCCCAGTCACTAAATTTAACCTCTGGTATCCCATGAAAAGAGGCTGCTGGTGTAGTGGAACTAACCCGATCAGCAAAGTACAAATAAATAAAATAAAAATAACTAACTGGAAGACCACCATGCAGGCAGGGGGACCCAAAGGATAATCAAAAGAGTAGACAGAGGTCATGTAAATGTGTTCTACTCTGGCACTAAAAACTCAGTTCTATCCAAACAAGGTAAGTGCACTGTGACATGTACCTTTTACCTTTAGATTCATTTATTGTCTCAGCAAAACTTGAGTCTTGGAAGGAGGGAGGAAGATGTGGGAGAACTGTAATAAACTGGGAAACAGCCTGGCTCAAAGGAATAGACAGATAAGGCCATGACTATGTGCCAGGCAACTTGAGTTTGAATAGCAGCTCAGGCACTTGGAATCATATTCTGGGAGAAATGACATGATCATCATATGGGGAGGAGGAGAACAAGTGCCCAGGGGCACAAGTTTGAGGGTTGAACTTCCTCGTGGAGACTATAAAAATAACTGTGTGGTATCTCGGCTGGGCAGTGTAGTCTTGCTGATGTCAGCCCCTTCTGTAGGTCAGGGATACTGTATCAATGACCAACGCTGCACACAACACTCATGGGGTGTCACTGGGTGGATTCAAGAGTGTATGACAAATAAAAATCCTGAATTACATATGGCAGCTGCTTAAATGATGGCCCCTCCTGGCAGAACCTCATCCTCCATCACTTGGAGGTGGCCAACTGGTGGGGATGGGACTAATGATAGGCAGGTAGTGGGGGACAAAGTAGAACAAAAAGGAAAAACAAACTGGGAATATGTCAACATTTATTCAAAGAAAAATGCATACAAAGTTATACTTATCAAAGGTGTAATGGGTAAAAAAATGTGTAAAATAGAATATACATGCATTTGTCACTACAATGTTCTATTTTTATCTTAAAACCAGAGAAAGCAAACAACAGTAAATCATTTAGCAAGAAGGAGACCATTTTCCATTCAGATGTTAAATGTTCTGAACAATATCTCCACTTTTTTTAAATCACTGCTTTCCACTCCTTGTGCAAGAATAGTTCTAGTCACATGTTTACTTTGCAAGTGAAATGCTTTACTTCATTACTGATAACCAAAGAATTTTACTATTCGGTTTTGCTTGCTTGTGGCTGATGTTTTAGACATTGGTTTAATGGTTTATGCTTTCATCTCTTTATAGATAACCAAAACATCTGCAGACTAACTATTAGAAACACAGAACTGATTAATATACCTTTGTTCAACTGATCATGTGATACAAATCATCCAATAACGAAAATTTTGCTAGTTAAATTATGCAACTCATTTCAAAAACTTTACACTCATGAATATTGTCATGCATTAATCTTAAAATCATTTTCATTCTCCCTCATCATATACAAATAACATTTAACATTAATACTACTATTGATCCATGCTTTCCTGCAGGCATCCAATAAAATTTGCCATTCATATTCTCTAAAATCAGGTTTCCCTTCCCTGCCATCTTCCCTAATTTAAAACATAAAATAAAAACTTTTTGAAACTGTTGCACTTAACAGAATGTCTGAGTAATGAATTCACTTCACTTATATTTTAATTACATAAATGCATTCATACTTCTACTTTGAAACTGTTATATAATTTTATTTAGTTACTATTCAGTAACGAGGTAGGTGGGCTGGTCAAGGGAACTTTTCAGTCACAAACCATGAGTACAGATAACAGACAGAGAGAGAAAAAAGTACATTCACTGGGAAAATAGTTGGTTGTTATAAGTCAGGTAGATCCAAATCCTAAGATGACAACACTGGGTAATTTCAACAAGTACATACTGTATAGACACAGTTAAAAGATTGAGCAGTCACAATGGTATATTTTTCAACATAATTCATATAATAGCAACCATTAATTTACAAATGTAATGGGACATTTAACTTACATACACGACTTATACTTGCATTTTTCAGTTATACACAGCATGAAGCAAGTGAGTGACTGGTAGGTTAGGTGTTGGGTGGCAAAAGTATGGATTAACTGTTAACCCTAAAGAAGTACACACCACTTCATTGTGCAGATGTTCAGAGAGCACTATGAGTGTTTCTAGACTTCTTATTTCAAATGGAAGTTTGTTCCATAATGTTGGGCCTAGACAAAAAAATGCACGTTTGCACATACATGTTTTAAAAGGATGTCTGCTTAAAATAATATTTTCATGTTGTGGACCTCTTAGGGAGTAAATCTAGTCTCTACTGGGAAGTTTCCTTTTGTGAGGTATGCAATACCCTCCTTTGAGATATTTTATATATCAGAGTAACCAGAAGAAATGTTGCTCTTTCAGTGACTGGAAGCCGTTTTAATTTCTGTAGATGGCTACAGTGTATGGTTACCACCAGTCCTGGAATGCCCGGGAGAGTCCCGTAATTCAACATCAATGTCCCATGTCCCGGGCAGACCATTTCGAGACAGTGTAATGTCCTGGAATGACAGACACCCCAGGTAAACGCCTTTTCAATTTGCAATTTCAGCTAAAAAACTGATTGTACATACACTGGACTACATTGCGGTCATTAGCTCATTGCTAAGTAACTTCCCAAGGCTGAAAGGACCCAGTGAGTGATGTCACGAGTGGTGTCACCGGGCGGGTAAAGAAGCAGGGCTAGCTGTTCGTGGGTCTTCATGCTTCAATTAAGCATTGTGGAGGTTGTGTTTTTCAGTTTGATTGAAGTTTTAGAAGACCAAACGACCGGGCTGAAATAAAGGGTAATTTTATTTGTTCTAAATACAGCGTGTACCAGTACTTAAAACTCGATGTGGCTTTTGTGATGATATTTTTGTTTACTGATGGAAATACCTTCTCAGTAAGATTGATTTACAACATATTAACCGAAACCATGAGGCTTGCGAGTAGACATAGTGTGTTCTGTCTGTGCAGTGTGCACTGATAGCCAGAGATGTGTTTGAATGGTCAATGCCATGATCACCATCAGGGCTAGAATCAACCGAGTCAGGGTCTGTCTGTGGCTCTGTGTATGTAAGGCCACTTGCTGTGTTGTATAGTAGAATGGGTTTGTTAATTGGACAGGATGATGCAGATCTCTGTCCTGTAGCTGTATTCAGATCTCTGTGGCTGAATGGCTGTATGTACAGAAGGCCATGATAGGACATGCTCCTGTAGCTGCATGCAGTTCTCTTCTTCATAAAATGTTGCTTTGTGTCATACACAGTATATGGCTTTAAAAGTGTTAAAGCTTAGCTACAGGGATCAGTATGTTATGTGATATGTGTTTCTTCTAGAAGCCAGTTTGAATAAATAGCTCATGAAGTCCAGAATCTCATCCACAGTGTATGATGCTGACAGAGATTCTAACAAACACAAACATTACACTGGGTCAACATGGAAAAATGCTTTGAGGAGTTTATGGAAAAATGCTTTGAAGAGTTTATGCTGACAGAACTACAGAAGGATAATTATCAGTGGAAAATGATCCAAGTACAACCACCAAGAATAACCAAGGCAACTAAGCAAGTAAACTAGAAGTTTTGAATTCAGAAATCTGACTTATTGCTACGTATGACAAAACAGTCATGAAGTCTGAAAAAAAACATTGTACCACATTTCAAAAGGTCTTTGACAAGTCTTAGAGGTATTTAATGCTTTTATTTTTTCTGAAAAATAGCAAGATAAAACATCAGTATTTATTATTTATTTATTTATTTATAATTTATAAACCAGGAAAGTCCAACGTGGAATGAAGCCAATTTTCAGCGGAGGCCCAGGAAGAAATGCTCCAGATGCATGTCTTTGTAATGTGGGAGGAAACTGGAGCACCTGGAGGAAACCCACACGAATGGGGGGAGGACATGCAGACTCCACACAGAAAGCACCTCAGCTGAGAATCGAACCAGAGAACCTCTTGCTGTGAGGCTACAATGCTACCACTGCACCACTAGAGATAACATCAGAAATTACTCTAAGCCTTTTTATTGTAATGGAACAACTTCCTAGTACAGCTATTGATGCCAATATAACTGTCTGGAGACTCGAGTCAAAGACAGCAACTTTAGTGAGATGCATGAAACATTAATAACAGTAGAACAGTTTGCTGTACAAAGTTTGTAGTACAAAAAAAAACAAATGAGGGTCAGGCTATTAAGAAAAAAAAAAAACAGAAGTGACCTTAACATTTGTGTAAATATAGATAATAAGTGAAATTATAAGTACAAAGTAAATGAATGAACCAAGGAAACATAACCATGACATATAATGTGAGCTAATAAAAAGGCAAAAATGAGGAATAAGTAAATGTGTTGCAACAGTAAAGGTGATGCACAGATAATATGGTACAGTTGAAACTCAACTGTACCATATTATGTGTAGCTTCAAACAATGCCCTGCTTTGTAGCACTTTTGTAGAAACTGTGGTACAAAGAAACATTGTGCAGAGATATGTAAAAGGAAAGACAAGTGTGTTTTAATTGATAAGTAACTTGCTGAACAGGAACACAAAAATAAGCTACAACATTTTTAATGTGTGCTAATAACCAGAAGCATTGACAAAGTGAAGTCAGAAATTTATAAGAGATACTGATAGAAGAGTGCAAAATAGACTGTTGGCATAAAATTATGAAAATTAACAACCAAAATACTGAATTAAAAATAAATACAAGTGGAAAGTGTAATATCTTGTTTTAAGGTAATTCTGTAGTATAGGGACACAAACAGGAGCTGCTTGCACACCATTAACATATTCATACACTAAGTAAAGCCATTTGGTCAAAAGTTCCAGATGCCAATATAAAACAAGAAATAAAAGATCCTATTTCAAGACAAAGTATATAAAAAAGTAATTTTCCTAATACTTTCACTTGTCTGACTTCTGAGAATCTAGGAATAATAAAATAAAGTTATGAAATAATAGCATTCCTGTACAGTTTCTTTCTCACATACATACAAACATACACACATCACACACAAGTGCACACGTAAACGCACGCACACAGATAGACAAGGACATTTTGTCTACTGAACAGAGTTACAGCAACAGTGCTCTTCACGGCTATGCTGACTTACTTGCAGACTTAGCATGTTTACTGGAAGAATATCATAACTCCTACTGTTATGTGAATGATGCACACACATAAGGAAATACAAGCAGCTCTTAGAAATAGAAATGAGCAAGAATCAATGCAAATGAAAAGATTGTCATTAAAAAGCACCTAAAGTCAAAATTATGAGGAATATATACTTCTGTGGAGCAAGACAAGAGGATGCACAAGCCAGTGTATTTTTTGTGCCGATTCCAAGCCTGGATAAATGGGAAGGGTTATGTCAGGAAGGGCATCTGGTGTAAAACTTTTGCCATATCAAATATGCGGACAACAATACCGATTTCCATACCAGATTGGTTGAGGCCCAGGTTAACAATGACTGCCTCCAGTACTGATGGACAACAGGGTGCTGGTGAAAACTGGGCTACTGTTGGCTGAAGGAGAAGAGGAGAAGGCATGCCCAGAGGCAGGAGGATAGGAGGTAATTTAGGAGTGTGAAATTGAGGGTAGGAACTTTGAATGTTGGCAGTATGACTGGTAAAGGGAGGGAGCTAGCTGATATGATGTACAGAAGGAAGGATGACATATTGTGCATGCAAGAAACCAGATGTAAGGGGAGTAAGGCCAGGTGTATCAGAGGCGGGTTCAAATTGTTCTACCATTGTGTGGATGGGACAAGAAATGGGGTAAGGGTTATCCTGAAGGAACAGTATGTCAAGAGTGTTTTGGAAGTGAAAAGAGTGTTGGATAGGGTGATGTTTATGAAGCTGTAAACAGATAGTGTGATGAATGTTGTTAATGCATATGTTCCGCAAGATGGGTGTGTGATGGATGAGAAAGAAGAATTTTGTAGCAAGATGGATGAAGTGCTGGAGAGTGTACCCAAGGGTGATAGAGTGGTGATTGGAGCGGATTTCAATGGGCAGGTTGGTGAAGGGAACAGAGGGGATGAGGAGGTGATGGGTTGGTATGGTGTTAAGGAGAGGAATGCAACAGGTTAGATGGTAGTGTTTTTGTGAAAAGGATGGACATGGCTGTGGTGAATACATATTTTAAAAAGAGGGAGGAGCACAGGGTGACATACAAGACTGGAAGAAGATGCACTCAGATCAATTATATCCTATGCAGGAGGGCCAGTATGAAGAACATTGGAGACTGCAAACTGGTGACAATGGAAAGCGTAGTTAGACAGCATAGGAGGTGGTCTGTAGGATAATGTTGGCAAACAAGTAGAAGAGGAGGAAAGTGAGGGCAGTGCCAAGGATCAAATGGTGGAAACTGAAAAAGGATAACTGTAAGGTGGAGTTCAGGGAAGTGTTAAGACAGGCACTGGGTGGCAGTGAAGAGTTACCAGACAGCTGGGTAGCCACAGTACAGGTGGTAAAGGAGACATCTAGAAAGGTGCTTGGTGTGATATTTGGACAAGGAAGGAGGACAAGGAGACCAGTGGTAGAATTAGGAAGTACAGGTGACTTTACAGAGGAAGGGGTTGGCAAAGAAGAAGTGGGATTGTCAGAGAAATGAAGAAAGTAGACATGAGAACAAAGAGATGAGGTGTATGGTGAAGAGAGAAGTGGTGAAGGCTAAGGATAAGGCATATGGTGAGTTGTATGAAAGGTTGGACACTAAGGAGGGAGAAAAGGACCTGTACCAACTGGCTAGACAGAGGGACCAAGCTGGGAAAAATGTGCAGCAGGTTAGTGTAATAAAGGATAATGAGGAAAATGTACTCAGAAGCGAGGAGAGTGTGTTCAGCAGATGGAAAGAGTACTTTGAGGGGCTGACGAATGAAGAGAATGAGAGAGAAGGCTGGATGATAAGGGGATACTAAATCAGGAAAGTACAGTTGTGTACACTTACCATAAATGTAGATGTTCGAGTGTATTCACTGTTGCAGTCATTACATTTGGGTAATCTGCTGGCAGGTTGCCCTCAGTCGGCCTGAATTCCAAAGTCTTGGGTCCTGCGTCGGTTGCTGTCTTCTCTTCCATGACATCAGGTCGTCAGGGGTATAAAACATGCAAAAAGAAAACAGGAAAAAAACAAGAATCAGATGCAGGCGGGAAATCAGCGTACCAGGACTCGTAGGACAAACAGCAGTTGCAAAAAGATATATCCACAAATCCAGAGTTCTGCTAAACAGCCTCTATGCAAAAATAATTCAGCTGGTGAAAATACAACTCCAAAAACAGTACTAAAAACGAAATCTTCTTTAATGCAGCACAAAGTGAAAACAAGCGCTTTCGCCTGGCGATCCCAGGCTTTTTCAAGTTACAATACAAGTATGGCAAAGCAGTATATATATACTAAACTGCTAAGCCAATTAATCAATTAAACAACACAAGTTAAAATAGTTAAAAATCAATTAGCTAATACATTCATCAAAATAACTTAAAGTATTCTAAACAACTTAACATAAAATACTTCAATGAATATTATATCTACCTAAACCTTGAATTTGAAATAAAAGACAAAGTTTACTTTCAACAACATAATAGAAAGTAAGTCATAAGAAAAATACATATAACAACCAATTGTGTATTCAAAAAACCATCAAAGCTTTTAGCTAATAGTGGCTTAGTTACAGTTAGAGTAGTAAAGCACTTAGAAGCCATGTCTTGCAATTCTACTGTCAGACCACAAGAAAATTCTAAAAACCATAAAGGGGAAAATATAACCCAGACAAAGCAAAGAATATATAAATATATATATGTATAAAAAAAAAATACCACAGCAATGTGTAAAAATGATAATCATAACAAAATGAAATGACTAAAAAAACATATATTGTGTGATGCTACAATCATCACCAAAAAATTAAGATGTATAATCTATGTGCCACCCGCCCAAGTAAATAAAAAAATGCTTAACACCTGTGTCATAACTCACTTATATCAATACTAGTGGGGGTTGACAAAAATGTATAAAAAATCTGTATGTAAAACATTGATGTTTTATGAAAGAATTCGTAACGCAAACACAGAAATGTTGTAAACCACAAGGAATTATTATAATTTCTCCCTGTTCGCCTTAAGAACACAAGCAAGACTAACACTGTCGTTCATGCCCGGAAATTGGTGGCATCCAACTTAAGCTGCCATGTCAATTCCCTGTTCGCAAGACGAGTCTCCCAGTCACCACCTCTAGGGTCATGAATGACTCGCTCCAATACAAAAAATTTTATGTTCATGTGATTACAGATTAAAGAGTGTTTGAAAAAGGCATTGGTCTCTTTGTTCTTTGCAATGTCATAAACATGCTCACAGATTCTCTTTTTGAGCATTCTTTCGGTTTTACCCACGTAAAAACCATGACAAATGAGACAAATGCCAAGGTAAACCACCCTAGAGGAAGTGCAGGAATAATAACCTTGGGCCCTTAAAGTTACACGTCTAGATGGTACGTACACATGATCATCATCTAACATGTAGGGACATTGGTTACACATCCCACATTTAAACGACCCTGCCCTTTTAGATGAATAAATGGTGGAACAATGACTCTGGGTGTAAGGTACTTGTTCAAACATACCCTTAAGGTTGATGTCCCTTTTCCTTATAAAATGTACATTGTCAGGCATTAATGTACGGATGTCTTCTTGTGCTGTTAATATGGGCCAAAAAGAACGCATAGTGTTTTCAATCAATTGTGAGTCATTAGCATATGTATAAACAAAACTCTTCTGCATGTTCGAAGAACTTGCTGATGACAATGTAGGCAAGGGTAGACCTTTACCTAGCAAAGGGGGATATGCAGAGTCCCTTTTCTCAACAATTTCCACAATTATGTTCTGGATCAGCTGAGGAGGATAACCTCTTTCAAGAAATAAGGTTTTCAAAAATTCTACTTCCTTTAGGAATAAACTAGGGGAGCTGCACATCCTTGATGCTCTTATAAGTTGGCCTTCAACTATACCTTTCTTGATATAAAATGGATGAGAACTATCAAAGTGCAAAAATGCATTGGAAAAAGTGTTTTTCCTATAAATTTGTGTTTGAAAGTCCGTTTTTTCTATGTCCTTGGATAAGAGCACATCTAAATAATGCGAAGAAACCTCACTGATGTCATAGGTAAAGGAAAGAAAGTCCGTAGTAGAGTTAATGTAGTCAAAAAACTCGAGAAAGCTTTCTTTGTTGCCCTGCCAAAATAAACAAATGTCGTCCAAATAACGCTTATAAAAGACAATAAAGTCTCTCCATTTGGTAGAGTGGATGTAGTCCTCCTCCCATTTAGATAATACAATATTCGCATATGCTGATGCACACGGAGCGCCCATGGCCACTCCTTTTCTTTGCCTGAAAAATTCCCCGTTGAAAAAAATGAAATTATTATGTAGAATAATGTCCATAAATTCTACTAATAAATTGAGTAGGTTATTACTCAACCCAGATTCACGAACTAAGATTTCATTAAACCAATCAATACCTGTAGTATGTGGTATACTGGGGAATAATTCAATGATGTCTATGGTGACCATCAATAGGTCAGGGTTGCAGACCTTAGGAGGAATACTGGCCAAGAACTCCCATGAGTCCTTGCAGATGAAAGTAAGTGTAGAAACAAAATGCTTTAAATTGTGATCCACAAATTTACTAAGGGGTTCGGTGATTCCACCTGCCCCAGCCACAACAGGTCTAAATTTCAAAGGCTCCAGCCCTTTGTGAACCTTAGGAATTCCAAAAAGGACTGGAGTTTTTGGCTTAGGGACAAAAAGATAATTAAACAGTTTTTCATTAATTGCCCCTTGAAGTAGATGGTCCTGCAAAATGTAATTGATTTTAGCATAAGCAACATTAAGCTCATTTTTAGAAATTTGTTCATAAGTGTTAGTGTCTTGTAAGAGATTGTGAATAGAGTTTTCATAATCTGAACTGTACATCAGGACCACCCCACCTCCCTTGTCGGGTTTCATAACCCTGATGTTTTCTTTCTTTAATAAGTCAACCACCAAATATAATTGGGAGTTGCAGATATTCTGAGAGGTGTTAACATTTTTAGAAAGACTCAACCTAAATGTTTTTTCTACCAACTCCTCAAATGTTTTAAGACTGGGGTTTTAAGGTGGATTAAATGTGCTACGCCTACTAATGGCACTGTCAGATGGAGTTAGGTCCTTAAAATAAAGGGCCAAATTCAAATTTCTAATGAACAGCTTTAATTCAATTAACAATCTGGGCAGAAAAGATGGTCTACGGGGAACAAAGTGTAAACCCTTTGTGAAAACATCAAAAAATTCAGGAGTGACCGCAGACTCTGTATAGTTAAAAATTTTAAAGTTGTTACTGGAAATTACCTGGTAGTTTGGTTTCAACTCAACAGAAACAACCATATTTAAAGTTGTAGTTTCCAGGTCAGTTACTGTCTGTGTGTCCTCCCCCAGTTCTGTTGATGAGGTGTGTTGATTCTCCCCATTGGTCTGCCCTGGGGAAATTGAAAAACCTGCGGTTGATTTCCACCACCTTTTTGAGCTAGGCGCTCACTCCTTCTAAGTGGTTCCACGTTTGGTGTACTGACAAAGTTCCTGTTTTCATTAGGAATATGTGAACCATCTGGATCAGAAGCTGTCTCTTTATGCCTACCGGGTGTTGGGTAGGCCTTACCCTCTCTGTATTCAGTCAAATCCCTATCTAGTTTCCTGGCCTTCCTATCTAAAATCTTTAGACAATGTTGGTCAACTTCCACAAAAACATCGTTGTATTTCTTTTTATAACCTAAGAAATTCTTGTGTTTGACAATACTGTCATTAAGTAAAGTTAGTTCATTCAACATGACATTAGATTTATGACTTACTTTCTATTATGTTGTTGAAAGTAAACTTTGTCTTTTACTTCAAATTCAAGGTTTAGGTAGATATAATATTCATTGAAGTATTTTATGTTAAGTTGTTTAGAATACTTTAAGTTATTTTGATGAATGTATTAGCTAATTGATTTTTAACTATTTTAACTTGTGTTGTTTAATTGATTAATTGGCTTAGCAGTTTAGTATATAGATATACTGCATTGCCATACTTGTATTGTAACTTGAAAAAGCCTGGGATCGCCAGGCGAAAGTGCTTGTTTTCACTTTGTGCTGCATTAAAGAAGACTTCGTTTTTAGTACTGTTTTTGGAGTTGTATTTTCACCAGCTGAATTATTTTTGCATAGAGGCTCTTTAGCAGAACTCTGGATTTGTGGATATATCTTTTTGCAACTGCTGTTTGTCCTATGAGTCCTGGTACGCTGATTTCCCGCCTGCATCTGATTCGTGGTTTGTTCCTGTTTTCTTTTTTTGTGGTTTACTTCGAATGGCGGAGGATTCCTTGCGCACTGACTTCCTGGACACGCCTTTAATTTTACCTGAGGAGCAGGACGAAGCTCCAGTCACTAGAAAAGAGTTTAACCAGGTCTTAGCATTGTTGGCTCAAATTAACAATGCTTTAACCGCTTCCAACAGGGCTTGTGTGTTGCTCTCACCTAATACTCAGCAGCAAGGTACTAACAATAATAACCAAGGACTTCCACGAGGACAGGAGCCGAACGGCGCTGATTCTTTTGGACATTCTACTACGATGGAGAAACAGAACTCCCGTACACAGCAGAGCAACACTTGCATTAACAACGTACAACCAACGGTTTTGCAAGACATGGAATTCAATTTTAAGGCATGGACTGAACAGCAGCCCATGCTAAAACAAGGTACTGTTAGCAATTGTCATGAACAGCTTGATTTTGACTTTGAAACTTTTAACAACAAACTTTATGCTTATAAAAATATGCAGCTTGAAATTAACTATCTTAATGAATGCATTAGAGTACAACAAGTCCCTAAAGGGCTCCGTTGTTACAAATTTCCTAATGGCGCCAGTTTAGGCTCATCATTGCATTCTCAACTTGTTAATCTTTTTAACAAAACTGGTTTAGAGATGTTACAGCTTATGGTTCAAGATTATCAACATAAATCTAATGTCATGTTGAATGAACTAACTTTACTTAATGACAGTATTGTCAAACACAAGAATTTCTTAGGTTATAAAAAGAAATACAACGATGTTTTTGTGGAAGTTGACCAACATTGTCTAAAGATTTTAGATAGGAAGGCCAGGAAACTAGATAGGGATTTGACTGAATACAGAGAGGGTAAGGCCTACCCAACACCCGGTAGGCATAAACAGACAGCTTCTGATCCAGATGGTTCACATATTCCTAATGAAAACAGGAACTTTGTCAGTACACCAAACATGGAACCACTTAGAAGGAGTGAGCGCCTAGCTCAAAAAGGTGGTGGAAATCAACCGCAGGTTTTTCAACTTCCCCAGGGCAGACCAATGGGGAGAATCAACACACCTCATCAACAGAACTGGGGGAGGACACACAGACAGTAACTGACCTGGAAACTACAACTTTAAATATGGTTGTTTCTGTTGAGTTGAAACCAAACTACCAGGTAATTTCCAGTAACAACTTTAAAATTTTTAACTATACAGAGTCTGCGGTCACTCCTGAATTTTTTGATGTTTTCACAAAGGGTTTACATTTTGTTCCCCCTAGACCATCTTTTCTGCCCAGATTGTTAATTGAATTAAAGCTGTTCATTAGAAATTTGAATTTGGCCCTTTATTTTAAGGACTTAACTCCATCTGACAGTGTCATTAGTAGGCGTAGCACATTTAATCCACCTACACACCCCAGTCTTAAAACATTTGAGGAGTTGGTAGAAAAAAACAATTAGGTTGAGTCTTTCTAAAAATGTTAACACCTCTCAGAACATCTGCAACTCCCAATTATATTTGGTGGTTGACTTATTAAAGAAAGAAAACATCAGGGTTATGAAACCCGACAAGGGAGGTGGGGTGGTCCTGATATACAGTTCAGATTATGAAAACTCTATTCACAATCTCTTACAAGACACTAACACTTATGAACAAATTTCTAAAAATGAGCTTAATGTTGCTTATGCTAAAATCAATTACATTTTGCAGGACCATCTACTTCAAGGGGCAATTAATGAAAAACTGTTTAATTATCTTTTTGTCCCTAAGCCAAAAACTCCAGTCCTTTTTGGAATTCCTAAGGTTCACAAAGGGCTGGAGCCTTTGAAATTTAGACCTATTGTGGCTGGGGCAGGTGGAATCACCGAACCCCTTAGTAAATTTGTGGATCACAATTTAAAGCATTTTGTTTCTACACTTACTTTCATCTGCAAGGACTAATGGGAGTTCTTGGCCAGTATTCCTCCTAAGGTCTGCAACCCTGACCTATTGATGGTCACAATAGATGTCATTGAATTATTCCCCAGTATACCACATACTACAGGTACTGACTGGTTTAATGAAATCTTAGTTCGTGAATCTGGGTTGAGTAATAACCTACTCAATTTATTAGTAGAATTTATGGACATTATTCTACATAATAATTTCATTTTTTTCAACGGGGAATTTTTCAGGCAAAGAAAAGGAGTGGCCATGGGCGCTCCGTGTGCATCAGCATATGCGAATATTGTATTATATAAATGGGAGAAGGACTACATCCACTCTACCAAATGGAAAGACTTTATTGTCTTTTATAAGCGTTATTTGGACGACATTTGTTTATTTTGGCAGGGCAACAAAGAAAGCTTTCTCGAGTTTTTTGACTACATTAACTCTACTACGGACTTTCTTTCCTTTACCTATGACATCAGTGAGGTTTCTTTGCATTATTTAGATGTGCTCTTATCCAAGGACATAGAAAAAACTGACTTTCAAACACAAATTTATAGGAAAAACACTTTTTCCAATGCATTTTGCACTTTGATAGTTCTCATCCATTTTATATCAAGAAAGGTATAGTCAAATGCCAACTTATAAGAGCATCAAGGATGTGCAGCTCCCCTAATTTATTCCTAAAGGAAGTAGAATTTTTGAAAACCTTATTTCTTGAAAGAGGTTATCCTCCTCAACTGATCCAGAACATAATTGTGGAAATTGTTGAGAAAAGGGACTCTGCATATCCCCCTTTGCTAGGTAAAGGTCTACCCTTGCCTACATTGTCATCAGCAAGTTCTTCGAACATGCAGAAGAGTTTTGTTTATACATATGCTAATGACTCACAATTGATTGAAAACACTATGCGTTCTTTTTGGCCCATATTAACAGCACAAGAAGACATCCGTATATTACTGCCTGACAATGTACATTTTATAAGGAAAAGGGACATCAACCTTAAGGGTATGTTTGAACAAGTACCTTACACCCAGAGTCATTGTTCCACCATTTATTCATCTAAAAGGGCAGGGACGTTTAAATGTGGGATGTGTAACCAATGTCCCTACATGTTAGATGATGATCATGTGTACGTACCATCTAGACGTGTAACTTTAAGGGCCCAAGGTTATTGTTCCTGCACTTCCTCTGGGGTGGTTTACCTTGGCATTTGTCTCATTTGTCATGGTTTTTACGTGGGTAAAACTGAAAGAATGCTCAAAAAGAGAATCTATGAGCATGTTTATGACATTGCAAAGAACAAAGAGACCAATGCCTTTTTCAAACACTCTTTAATCTGTAATCACATGAACATAAAATTTTTTGTATTGGAGCGAGTCATTCATGACCCTAGAGGTGGTGACTGGGAGACTCGTCTTGCGAACAGGGAATTGACATGGCAGCTTAAGTTGGATGCCACCAAGTTTCCGGGCATGAACGACAGTGTTAGTCTTGCTTGTGTTCTTAAGGCGAACAGGGACAAATTATAATAATTCCTTGTGGTTTACAACATTTCTGTGTTTGCGTTACGAATTCTTTCATAAAACATCAATGTTTTACATACAGATTTTTTATACATTTTTGTCAACCCCCACTAGTATTGATATAAGTGAGTTATGACACAGGTGTTAAGCATTTTTTTATTTACTTGGGCGGGTGGCACATAGATTATACATCTTCATTTTTTGGTGATGATTGTAGCATCACACAATATATGTTTTTTAGTCATTTCATTTTGTTATGATTATCATTTTTACACATTGCTGTGGTATTTTTTTTTTTTTTTTTACACATATACATATTTATATATTCTTTGCTTTGTCTGGGTTATATTTTCCCCTTTATGGTTTTTAGAATTTTCTTGTGGTCTGACAGTAGAATTACAAGACATGGCTTCTAAGTGCTTTACTACTCTAACTGTAACTAAGCCACTATTAGCTAAAAGCTTTGAAGGTTTTTTGAATACACAATTGGTTGTTATATGTATTTTTCTTATGACTTACTTTCTATTATGTTGTTGAAAGTAAACTTTGTCTTTTATTTCAAATTCAAGGTTTAGGTAGATATAATATTCATTGAAGTATTTTATGTTAAGTTGTTTAGAATACTTTAAGTTATTTTGATGACTGTATTAGCTAATTGATTTTTAACTATTTTAACTTGTGTTGTTTAATTGATTAATTGGCTTAGCAGTTTAGTATATATATACTGCATTGCCATACTTGTATTGTAACTTGAAAAAGCCTGGGATCAGTAGCGCTTGTTTTCACTTTGTGCTGCATTAAAGAAGACTTTGTTTTTAGTACTGTTTTTGGAGTTGTATTTTCACCAGCTGAATTATTTTTGCATAGAGGCTCTTTAGCAGAACTCTGGATTTGTGGATATATCTTTTTGCAACTGCTGTTTGTCCTACGAGTCCTGGTACGCTGATTTCCTGCCTGCATCGTATAAAACATGCAGCCGACGCCATTTTCTTTCGTTTTTCTTGCCCCCGATGTCAGGTGCCCCCAAAAAGGTAGCAATATTCTAAATATTTATATATATATATATATATATATATATATATATATATATTTATACATGCATCAATATAAACTTTACCTTCATCTACAAGCAAATACACCACATAGGTTGTAGAAGATAGAGAAGGAAAGATAAACTGTAGAATGACAGGGAGATGGCGGGAGGGTAACCTGGACTGCAACAGTGAATACACTCGAACATCTACATTTATGGTAAGTGTACACAACTGTACTATGTTCTTCATGTTTCACTGTTGCAGTCATTACATTTGGGTGGAATCCCAAAGCTATGGTTGGGAGGCTGGAGCTAAACAGCATTAGGTGAGGCTATAAGGCCTATAAGGCCCGGCTGCGCTGCAGTGGCAAAGCCTGCCCTGGACTTAGAGTAGAGAGGCAAATGGTAATGCTTCGTAAAAGTGTGAACAGAACTCCAAGTAGCAGCCTCTAGAATGTCCTTGGTTGGTACTCCTCTGAGAAAGGCTGCTGAAGTAGCTACAGCCCTGGTGGAGTGAGACCTAATGCCCTTGGGCACAGGTTTGCCATGGTGTAAGTAGCAAAAACGGATGCAATGGCTTATCCACTTTGAAATTGTCTGCTTTGAAATAGCCTTTCATTCTGATCCTGCAGCATATGACACTAGTAATTGCTCAGTTTTTCTTAGAGCTTTAGTCCTGCTCAAGTAGAATCTTAGCTGTCTGTGTACATCCAAGGAATGCAGAATTCTCTCCCCTTTGTTCTGCGGATTTGGATAAAAATTTGGCAGATGAATTGTTTGGTTAAGAGCCACACTGGAAACGACCTTAGGCATAAAAGTAGGATTTGTCCTCAGAGACACCCTGTCTGGGTAAAATATGATAAAAGGCTCTACAGCCATGAGGGCCTGTAGCTCTGAAACTCTTCTTTCTGAAGTAATTGCTAGTAGCAGAGCTGTCTTCCATGATAAGAACTTTATATCAATGGTAGCAGCTGGTTCAAATGGAGGCAGGGTGAGCTTTTCCAACACATAATTGAGGTCCCATGCAGGTAATGGTGATCTTCTAGGAGGCCTTACATTTCTGGCTCCTCTAAGATACTGCTTTAGTAAAGGATGAGAAAAGATTGGTGGCTCTGTATTGTAATAAGCCGAAATGGCAGAGGCATGGATTTTGATTGATGAAAAAGATAGGCCTTTGTCAAGCATCTCAGTTAAGTATTGTAATATCTGAGGAATTTGCGGTTCTGCTGTATCAGTTCCTTGTGCTTGATTCCAAGCAGAAAATCTCTTTCATTTGTCAGCATAAGATTTTCTAGTACTAGGCCTTCTGGCTTCCAAAATGACATCCATCACAGCTTTACTGAGAGGTGTCGTCTGTATCATTACAGGATTAGCCATGCTGCCAGGTTCAGAGTCTGTAGTTGATTGTGCAGGATCTGATTGTTTTGCTGGGACAGTAGTTGTGGTTTTTGAGGCAAGGTCCAAGCTGGGTATTGAGACAAGTTCCTTAGGATTGGGTACCAGTATTGGCAGGGCCAGTCCGGGGCAATTAATATCATCTTTGGCTTCTCTTGTCTGACTTTTAGGAGGACCTTGGGTAGAAGAGGCAGAGGAGGAAAGGCATAAACTGATAGGTTTTTCCAACTGAAGAATAGGGCGTCCACTTTCCATGCTTGTCTGTAATAAGTCCTTGTGCAGAATCTTTTCAGTTGATAATTTTGAGGAGAGGCAAATAGGTCTATGTCTGGGCTCCCCCATTTCTCTGCTATCATGCAGAAGACTTGTGGATCTAGTTTCCACTCGTGAGGATCCATAAAGTTTCTGCGTAAATCGTCTGCCAAAGTGTTTTGTTTTCCCTGGCAGGAAGTGAGCTTGAAGATTTATTTGGTAGGTCAAAGCTGTGTTCCACAGTGCCATGGCTAATCTGCAAAGGGGGTATGAGTGTGTGCCCCCTTGCTTGTTTATATACCACATGATTGTGGTGTTGTCCGTCTTTATCAGTAGTTGTCCTGGATGAAGTAGGTCCTTGAAGGCTGTTAGGGCATTTTGAACAGCTAGCATCTCTTTCTGGTTGATATGCAGATGCATTTGATTTGGTGCCCATATGCCCTGAATGCATCTTCCTGCCATGTGGGCCCCCCAGGCATAATCTGATGCGTCTGTTGTTAAGGTTTGGCTGGGAGGGGGTAGAGTGAAGGGCCGTCCCATGTTTTGGTGACAGGCCTTTGCCCACCATAGAAACTCCTGTTGCAGGCAGGGGATGAGAGGAATCATTGTTTCCAGACTGTGTCAATGTTGACTCCATAAACTTTTTAGGTACCACTGAAGTTTCCTCATACGCAGTCTTGCATATGGAATTAGTAGGATGCAGGATGCCATGAAGCCCAGAGCCTGCAGAATTTGTCTTGCAGAAGACTGAGTTTTTGTTGCCATCAGTTTGAAGTAAGTAGTCAGTTGACTTTGTTTGTCTGGCGTGAGGTAAGCCATCTGGGCAGTTGTATTCAAGCTTGCACCCAGGAATGTTATCTTTTGAGAGGGTACCAGTTGTGATTTATTTTCGTTTATTGTGTACCCTAGGCATGTTAGAAGCCTTTTCACAAACGCCAGGTGTCGTAGAAGAGTATCTTTGTTCTCTGCTTGCATGAGACAGTCGTCCAAGTAAGGATATATTTGAATACTTCTTTGTCTGCAAAATGCAATTACTGGTGCCAGGCACTTTGTAAAGACCCTGGGCGCAGTAGATAAGCCAAAGGGCAGTGCAGAGAATTGGTAATGCATTAAGCCAGCCTTGAATCTGAGGTGTCTTCTGCATGACTGTCTTATTGGGACATGCAGGTATGCCTCTTTTAGGTCTAAAGTTACCAGCCAAGCATTCTTGCCCAGCATGGGCAGAAGCTGTTGCAAAGTGAGCATTTTGAATTTTGGAATGTCCAGGTATGTGTTCAAAATCGATAAATCCAGTATTGGCCGCCAAGCCTTGTCCTTTCTGGGTACCAAGAACAGTCTCGAGTAAAAACCCTGTCCTTTTTCCTGTTCTGGTACTGTCCGAATGACCCCCATATCCATGAGGGACGTAACCTGTTTCTGTGCCTCTGCCCATTGTTTTTTGGCAGATCTGGCCAACCATTTGTCATTGGCAGTGTGTGGAAATGGAATCTGTATCCCTGTGATACGATGTTTAGTACCCACTTGCCCTGGGTTATTAACTGCCAATTTTGAGCAAAAAGTGCTAATTTTCCCCCTATGGGTGCTGCCAAGAGATAAGTGCTTGGTGTAGGCAGCGGGAAGTCATTGGGATTGCTTTCTCTAGGTTTGCACTTTATCTCCTCCAGATTTGGAGGTGGATGCACCCCATTGCTTTGACCTGTATGAGTCTTGAGCCTGGTACCTGGAACCCTTTGGGCGTCTGGATTTGCCCCTTTAAGCTCTGTCTGACACCGGAAAGGACCAAATTTTTGTAGGCCAGTGTCTACTGAATCTAGGTGGCTGCACTTGTAAGAAATCTTTAACAGTTTCCATAGACTTAGCTTTGTCTTCCATTTTCTTTAAAACCTCTTCTGCCTTGATACCAAACAGAGAATCATGCTGTAAAGGTGCATCTAGCAATTTAGCTTTAACATGATCAGGCAAATTTTGTTCCTTTAACCAGGCATGCCTCCTAATCACAGATCCAACAACTGCGGCCCTGCAGGAGGCCTCTAAAGAATCAAAACCACATTGCAAAGTATGCTTTCCAACTTGTTCAGCTGCATGCAATAATTTCTGCAATTCCTTATTTTCTGCACATTCTGAAATCAACATAATTCTCTGCTTCAGCAATCCCATAACATGTTGTTGGTACTTAAGCATATGAAATTGACAGTTTAAAGCCCTGACTGCCAAGGTTGCAGATGTATAAACCTTTTTCCCCATCTGTCCAGTGCCCTTGAATCTCTGTCGGAGGGGGTAGGGTTTTTTGCTGTTGAGGCCTTAACTCCCTTTGGACCCTGTGAAATAGTTTCAGGATCAGCAGCAGGGTTTCTAAATAAAAATTTATGAGAGTCAGGGACCCTGTAATACCTGTCAGGCTTATCGGGAGCCAGAGGTAAGGAGTCAGGGATCAGGCTTGACTCCGAAAACACATCATCCACAATGTCTAAAACAGGGAGAATGACTAAAGGCTTGTGCTGAGGGAGAAGAAGGAAATCCCTGAGCCTCTTTTTTGATTCTGAGAAGTCTTGACTCTCCCAGTGAAAATGCTCCCTCAAAGTATGCAAGGTTTCTCCAAATGAATAGTCCTCAGGAGGAGATGCAGATGGAATAGACTTCTCAGCATCAGAATCCTCATAGGGAGGTAAAGATAATTCCTGATCAGAAGAGGAATCAGAAGAAATAGAAACCTGATCTGAAGATTCATAGTCAGTGTCTTGCCTAGGCCTCTTACCTGGAAGGGAATGGGTACCCCTGATCAAGGTAATAAGGTCTTCAGCCATTTTGATTATCTGTTTTTAAGGCATAGAGGCCTGTGCACGTGGCTCAGGCATCAGTTTTTTAGTTTTAGAAGGTGTCTTTGCCTTTGGTTTTGCAGCTTTCGTCGGTTTGATATAAAATGTTGAGTTCTGAATACACCCTCAGAAGCCAGTGCCTGCTCAGCAGCTCCGGACCCATCCGAGGGAGATACATCCGTCGGTCCTATACCTTGAGTATCTTGCGGCATGCCGGACTCCACATGGGTGTCGGTAGAGGCCTGCGACTCAAAGGTAGCGAGTATCAGGGGCTGCGAAAGCACCTCACTGAGTACCGGCGACTGGCTTAGGAGAAGCTTCTTCGTCGGTTTTGGATCTCGACTGCCTTTCTCTGTCCTTTTCTTTGCATTTTTTATGTACTCCGGTAGTCAGATTGCTATCCAACGACATTTCTGGGTAGTTAAATCTGTTTCCAAAATACTTAAGATGCAAAAATATACCGACGCTTAATAGTGCATTGGTTAAATCTAGCACAAAACCAACAGCCAGGCACGTTGTGATCAGGGCCTAGGCAAGGAATACAGTATAAATGGAAATCCTTATGAGGTACTTGCTTCCCACAAGTAATACAATTATTAACTTTTTCTGACATTGGTAAAAAGCAAGAAAAAAGTTTCCCCAGTGGGGTACTTAGCTTTAGTGAAGACTTCGGTTCTGAAACTCAACTCGAATATTTCAGTAGTCGGCCGACCGGCACTTGCGAAATGCTTCTGCTTCGAGCACCACGCAGCAAGAAAGACTAAAGAAAATGGCGTCTGCTGCATGTTTTATACCCCTGACAACCTGACATCATGGAAGAGAAGACAGCAACCAACGCAGGACCCAAGACTTTGGAATTCAGGCCGACTGAGGGCAACCTGCCAGCAGATTACCCAAATATAATGACTGCAACAGTGAAACACGAAGAACATGTGCAATGGATAAGCAAGGAGGAAGTAAGGACAGCAATGAAGAGGATGAAGAATGGAAAGTTTGTTGGTCCAGACGACATACCTGTGGAAGAATGGAGGTGTTTAGGAGAGATGGTAGTGGGGTTTTTATCCTGATTGTTTAACGAAATCTTGGAAAGTGAGAGGATGCCTGAGGAGTGGAGAAGAAGTGTATTGGTACCGATTTTTAAAAATAAGGATGATGTGCAGAGCTGTAGTAACTACAGAGGGATAAAACTGATCAGTTAGGGCATGAAGTTACGGGAAAGAGTTGTGGAAGCTAGGTTAAGAAGGCAGGTGGTGATTAGTGAGCAGCAGTACGGTTTCATGGCAGGAAAGAGCACTACATATGCAATGTTTGCTCTGAGAGTGTTGACGGAGAAGTATAGAGAAGGTCAGAAGGAGATACATTGCGTCTTTGTGGACTTACAGAAAGCATATGACAGGATGCCCAATGGTATTGTATCAGGACTTCGGGAGTGGCAGAAAAGTATGTAAGAGTGGTAGAGGATATGTACGAGGGCAGTGTGACAGTGGTGAGGTCTATGGTAGGAGTGATGGATGCACTCAAGGTGGAGGTGGGATTACATAAAGGATCAGTTCTGAGCCCTTTCTTATTTGCAATGTTGACAAACACGTTGATAGACAAGCTCCGACAGGAGTCCCTGTGGGCTATGATGTTTGTGGATGACACTGTGATTTGTAGTGAGAGTAGGGAACAGGTTGAGTAGACCCTGGAGAGGTGGAGATATGTTCTAGAGAGGAGAGGAATGAAGGTCAGCAGGACTAAAACAGACTATATGTGCATGAATGAGGGGAGGACAGAGGAACTGTGAGGATGTAGGGAATAGAGATGGCAAAGGTAGATGAGTTTAAATACTTGGGATCAACAGTTCAGAGTAATGGTGAGTGTGGAAGAGAGGTGAAGAAGAGAGTGCAGGCAGGGTGGAGAAGAGTGTCAGGAGTGATTTGTAACAGATGGGTACCAGTAAGAGTGAAAGGGAAGGTCTACAAGATGGTAGTGAGACCAGCTATGTTGTATGGATTGGAAACGGTGGCACTGATGAAAAGACAGGAGTCAGAGCTGGAGGTGGCAGAGTTTAAGATCTCAAGATTTGCACTGGGAGTGATGAAGATGGACAGGATTAGAAATGAGTATATTAGAGGATCAACTCAGGTTGGACAGTAAGAAGACAAAGCCAGCGAGGCAAGACTGCATTGGGTTTGACATGTGCTGAGGTGGGATGCTGGGTATACTGGGAGAAGGATGCTAAGGATGGAGCTACCGGATAAGAGGAAAAGACGAAAGCCTAAGATAAGGTTTATGAATGTGGTGAGAGAGGACATGCAGGTGGTTGGTGTGATACAGCAAGATGCAGAGGACAGAAAGAAATGGAAACAGATGATCTGCTGTGGCGATCCATAAGGGGAGCAGCTGAAAGAAAAAGAAGATGAAAAAGAAGAAGTGGAGCAAGATGAGACCTACATCTGTGTACAAAATGACTAAAGAATATTACCCATTGATCTGAGGTGAGAATGTGGTCTCAAAAATGCCAAATGCAAAATTATTTTCAATACTAGATGCAAACTTGGGATTCTGACAGATCAAGCTAGAGGAAGAAAGTTCCAAACTGTGCACATATAATATACTATAAATGTAAAGATTTCTTAGATCTCCATTTGGCATTACATCACCATCTGAAGTATTCCAAAGACTTCAACATGCTTCAAACAGAATATATGACTGGTCCATCTAGGTTCAGATACAAAAAGAGCACAACAAGGGAACAACACAGCAATACAGAACATTACATTCATAAAGTAGCAGAAAGTATTCTAAGAACTAAGCTGTGATGCCCCTGCACTGGCTCAGTAATCAAGGAGCCTCAATCCTCACCACTAGCTCCAGTGAGGGACGTACACATTGGGAGGATGACAAAGTACACACACAGTAAAGTACAATTTCCCATAACAGCACATAGAGATTACAGTCAGTCTGGGGCTGGTTTCTCCCTCTTTCTCCAGATCCCCAATAAGACTTCCCACTGGCACAGCTATAGGGTTAAGATCTCAGCTGAGGGGTCAAGCCAAGACCTCCAGCACCCTCTCTGTCCAACTAGTGCTTCATGTCCCTGCTCAAGTAGTTGATTTGATTTATATACAAACACATACAAATACACACACACACACACACACACACACACACACACACACACACACACACACACACACACACACACACACACACTCCTGGGGAAGGCTGACAGGTTTACTAGCTATACCCTCTTCTTCCCAGACTACAAGGTAGTTATCACCGCCACCAACCCCTACTTATCAGCTACTATAAAGGCCCTTACAAAGGGTGACCAATGCTACTGTGTAATGTTACTATTATCCAAATGGTTAAGTGTGGCCAAGACCAAGGTTATTTAGAAGTGGCCTGTAAAGTGCCACCAAATACATAAGCAAGTACTCTATCAAAACAAACAGCAGCAGGGTCACCACAACAAAAAGCATAAAATAATTTATTAGTAACCGTAACAGGATAAGCACTTTCAGAAAACAATTTCCTTCATCAGATCCTGCCATTACCTGACATGCATATAACTATATATACTACTTTTAAAATGTCAACAGCCAGTCAGCAGAACTCAAATTTCCCATGCAATTTCCTGGTGAATCACAAAACAGCAGATGTCATTTCCTGATACATCATAACCCATTCTCAAAACAAATAAAAATACACATAAGTGAAAATACATACTAAAATATACATAAAATATAAAAGCATATAAAGGACGTAATCATAACACGTAAAAACTGTATAACATTTATGTGTTATGGTTATACCCTTTATATGGTGATTCACCAGGAAATTGCATGGGCCATTTGAGTTCTGCTGACTGGCTTATTACATTTTAAAAGTAGTATACATATAGTTATATGCAAGTCAGTTGATGGTAGTATCTGATAAAGGAAATTGTTTTCCGAAAGCGCTTATCCTGTTGCTAATAAATTATTTTATGCTTTTTATCGTGGTGACTCTGCTGCTGTTTGTTTGGATATTGTTTACATTTTCTACAGAAGGGTCTTTGGTTCCTGCAGTGATGAGTTTTGTTGTTATAATATGCAAGTACCCTAAGAGCTTAAATATCTCCAAACAAACCAGCCACAAAGATAGGTTTAAATATATTTAATAATAAATAATAACAGAACAAGACAATACTAAATCAACACAGTAATTACAGAGTTCAGAATCACAGGAAATATTTTAAAACAACATTTCAGGACAGTCTCAAATAAATACAGAAAACATCTAAACTAATCTTTACTATATTCATATCTATATCTAAAAGATACTATGCCCTAAATTATTACTTACAGAGTAAGGCAAATGAAAAAGTCCTGAATGTTCTTGCTAGGCCCAAGACAAGATAAAAAATGCCCAGACTTTCTCTGAGACAGTTCTTAAATTAGTAACCAATGTTACTGCTGGGTTAGCTTGGATGACATTACTCTTTGTCACCAGACTTCAGTTCCCAGGCTAAACAGACATTATCTCTCAGATGTGCAGCATCTATGAAGTCACAGTGCAATAAAAGCTCTTTACATTTTAAACCTGGTAATTATTTCTGTTTCAAGACAACAGAAAGAAACTTCTAGCTCTAGACATCATGTCTCCTTACTGCATTAACTAACTTTTAATAGCACATCATAAAACACTTTTAATTTCAACTTATTTTCTTGAAGTTTTGCAAGTTAACTCTGTATGTTCCAGCTTCTACTATTAAAACATACATTTGCACAAGTATATCGTTTATATACATTTCTGTTCTTTTCCAGTAAGGTACACTGTGGTTACATTCTTGAAGCCCAGTACATAACATACAGTTCTGCACCAGTAGTTTAATATACACATAACATATTTCTCTTGCATTTGTAAGATAAGGATATGAATCATATTAATATTCACAAATGACAATATGATTATTTACAAAATTCAGATAGCTGGACTGGCAGCATTTCTCTGGTGTCACATAGTCCAACAGGGCAATGGAGAAAGGAGATTCTGTTGATAGGGATGACTGTAATACAGGCAACAGGCAAGAGGGGGCTGGAATTTATTGAAGAAAACTGGCAAAAGAACCAAGGTATTTGAAGAAAATAATTAGAGAAGGAAATGTAACAGAATGGGAAGAAGCCAGTAATTTACTTGGACTGCAAACTAGAGATTGCCTTTCTTGTCAAATATTGATGTGAGTGTAAAGACAAAGAGAAAGAAATAGGGTCATCCTAAGTGAAAGACCAGCACTGGTAGACTTTTAAGTAGAATCTAGAACAGAAGCTGCTGTTAAAAAAATGAGTACAGCACATAAAATATGGCATAACCACAAGAATCAATAAAAGGAGGTTAGAAATGATTAGGAAGAGAGAGTGGATAATCAATGTACAAAGGAAACAATGGGGGGATATATATATATGTCTGCCAAATATGTGACAAAGTCTAGAAGATTTAGGATCTTTGTTTGGAAGTGTTTACACAGGTATTTTTATACCCCAAGTAGACTCCAAAGTATTTTTCCTCAGGAAGACAGCAAATGTTGGAGGTGTGATGGGGAAGAAAGAGGTAACTGGGAACATATTTTCTGGGAGTGTAATGAGATGGCAAACTTTAAAGATTCCCTGCAGACTGCTCTGTCAGAGATACTGGGTGAGCAAACTGGTGTAACTAAGGAAATTATTTTTTAAGCTGTGATACAGACTCGGAATTGCCTAGACATAGTAAGGCCTTGCTGAGTCTAATTGTGGTGGCTGCCAAAGAAGCAATTACTAGAAACTGGAAATCAAAATCTAAACCAACTTTACTAGTAGTACTGAATACAGTAACAGACATAAAACTGGAAGTGGGATCTTTAGAAAAGGGTATGAGCAACTTACATAAAATAAAATGGGAATGATGGAAGCAGTACATGCAGAGGAAGAACAAGATTTTAAAGAAGGCAGGATTTGAATGAGCTATGTAATGTTTGACTGACGACTGGATATTTTATAAGTGATGTATAATGTTTGCAACTAAAATTATGTCAATATGGTTTGTTTTAATTTATATAAAAGTATTGCTGCCTATGCCATATGTGATAATTTAATAAAAATGCTTCTTGTTTAAAGAAAACACAAGGGAATAACACAGCTGCAAAATAAATTATGTCAAATCCAGACATCAAGTACATATTGCATTTATTTCTAGGAATGATGCAGTCAGAAGACAAAACAGGAATTACAATAGTTTCTAAGAATGATGCAGTATCTTGCAAAGTTTGTACCTAGCATGTCTGAGATAACTAGGTCTCTAAAAAAGCTGGGAATGAAACTGTACAGGAAAATAATTCTGAAATGCAACTGGTTATACACACAGGCAATTATGTGAAAATGCAACTATATGATTAATATAGCCATGGTGCATGAAAATGTCAGTCAGAATGTTACAGGAGTGGTGATTTTGTAAGACAAATTAAAGTTGCATACTTACTCTTATGACATTCGTTTCTTGGTATCAACTCCATCACCTCTGGGACAATGTACCAAGCCAACTTACCTGCATGGCTTATTACAACAGGATAGCAAAGATTATGATAGTCAGGTTAAGATCAGACTTTGGAGCTATGATATTCAGTTTATAATCTTTTGCAAAAGTACCTTGAGATGCCCACAGAGCAGCTGCACAAATGTCATCCAATTAAGCATTAATGAAAGGATTACTAAGCAGCCATGGATCTAGTGGTGTTAGCATTGGTTGCCAGGTGTAAGACTTCCCATTCTTTTGGTAACAAAATCAAGTATATTGGGAAAGCCAAGAAAAAAGGGTTATTTTGGACAGTTTTTAACTAAATGTCTTCAAGAAGGAGGAAATAAAAAAACAAGAACCATTTCTCATAATTTTGTTTCCATACAAATACAATCTGATCCTGTGGTCATCTACACAATGCAAAAGAAATGTCCTTGGCAATTAAGAGAGAACCAGTCCAGGTGAGGCTAGCTAGATAGGTATGACAGGGGTCTCTTGGAATTTATCAGAAGGACAGGCCTGCCCAAGAGATGTAAGCAAAGCAGGGAAACCAGTCCTGAGGATAAATGTGGTTTAGCAGAATGAAAATGGGGAAGCATAAAGGAAAAGTAGTGCCAATTCCATATCAGAGCATCCTGAAGTAATCCTACTAAGGGAGGAATAAGGAAAAAGTAATTGCTGCATTTCTGGCTAGACAGAAATCTAAACAGGTTGCAGAAAGGCTTCTTCCAGTAATAAAACATGGTTCAAGCTCTCTTTGGAATGAGATGCCACTTGTGCAGTATCAACAAAGGATCCTTCAAAAGATCTTGAAGTCTGCAAGTCTGTAACAGAAGTGAACTGTCCCAGGATATGGGAAAATCAAATGGCAAACAATGACATTAACCTTAAACTTTCTTTGTTTGATGATAAGCTTTTTAGAGTCCGCAAATTGCAACTCGAAATAGCTTACTTTAAGGAGTGTATAAAACTTAAAATAGTGCCTAAAGGAATGAGGCACTGGCAGTTCCCTACAGGACTGCTAGAAGGCTCCAATTTTCATAAGGCTTTAGTTATGCTTTTTGATAAACATGGGTTGGAAGTGTTAAATTTATTTTGCACCCATTATCAAGATATATTAGATGAACTATTGGCAGAAATAGAAGAACTCAATGAATCTATTAAGGCTGATACTGACTTCAACAGATACCAATATGAATATGACAGATGCTTTTTAAGTATAGACAACCATATTATTAAAATGAATGCTACCAAAGTGAAGAAAATTAAGCGAGATCTGAATGACTATAGTGATGGTAAAGCGTACCCCCACCCCCCAATGGCACAAAAACCATTGGCTGGGAATGGCCCCTACTTGAGAAATGCAGAGGGTACAACAGACGTGCGTGGGGGAAATATAAACCAGGTTTTAGAAATAAATGAAGAAGGGTATGATGAACCAAATGTTGACCCTAATGGGGTTCCTAGGAGGAGTGAGAGACTATTACAACAACAAAATCGGCATCCATCAAATAACTTCCAACCCGAAAGGAGGGAAAGGAATGCTGCTATTGCTACCAGTAATGATAGAGGGAATAATAGGAGCAGGAATTTTCAGGAACAGGCCTCGAGGCGTTCTTCACAGAACAGGGGGCAGAATGAGAACAGGAGGAGGAAACGGTGAACAACGACCACACCATAGTGAACTTTTTGGATGATCGGCCTATATGTAACATCGTATTTAATTCTCTAAATGACTTTAAAATTTATAACTACACTAATTTATCTATTGGTGTTGAGACTGTAGATCTACTAAGTAAAGGATACACATTTGTACCATCAAAAAAGTTTAACATGGCAGAAACTTTAATAGATTTAAAGTTGTTTACCAGAAAGCTTAATTTGTTAACATTGCTAGGAAGTGATTTCAACAAGAAAACGGATTACTTTGTGTCAAGTGTATATAATCCACCCTTGCATCCTTCTCTGGCCCTTTTTGAGAAAATAATGGAAATGGACCTTAGGAACCTCAAGGAAAAGAATAAATACTATAATAACAACCTTACCAAGGAAGAGAAAGATTTATTGACACTTTTGAGTCAAATGCCTATCAGGATAATGCAACCTGATAAGGGGGGGAGGTCTTGCCATTATGTTCAGTAGTGATTATAACGTTAAGATGACCAAGATTCTAGAAAGCGAGACTTATGTTAAGGCCTCAGTGAGTGAAATGAACTCTGCCCATTATAAAATTAAAACATTTTTTTAGAAATTATACATAGAAAGAAGGACAGAAAAAGACATGTATGATTATCTACACCAATCCAAAATCAGGACTCCTGTCCTATTTGGTATACCAAAGGTGCATAAAGACTTACAAGACCCACCTATGAGGCCCTTAGTAGATGGTAGGGGTAGTTTAACATATACTTGTTCTAAAGTAGCAGATAAAATATTATAAAAATATATAAAGAAGAAGAAACAGATCTCAAAAGACTCTTGGTCTTTCCTCAGGGCAGTTAATCAATTGCCATTTACCCCTGACAGTTACTTGGTTACATTAGACGTTAAAGATCTGTATTCCAGTATACCACATGAAATAGGGAAAGAATGGACATCCCTTTTGTTAGGTGAACTAGGAGCACCTATTGAAGAGATTCAGTTGGTAAGAGAACTTTTAGATACAGTCCTCTCCTACAACTACATATTATTTAACAAGGAAATATACCATCAAAAATAGGCTGTCTTGTGGAGCCAGTTTCGCCAATTTAGTAATGGCCTATTGGGAGAGGAAGACCATTTTGGAAAAAGATACGGTCAAGAAATATATTCCATTTTACACAAGATTTCTTGACGACATCTTTTTGATCTTTGTTGGAAAGGAAGAAGAAGAAATAAAACAACTTTTTCATGATTTGGATGTAAGTACTGACTTTCTTAGTTTTACACATAAATACAACAAGAACTCAATGGAATACTTAGATGTACACCTGACAAAGGATTACACTAACAATAGATTTATGTCTAGAATTTATAGAAAGGAAACTTATTCCAACAAGTTCCTACATTTCACTAGCTGCCACCCATTACACCAGAAAAAATCTATTATTAAAGGTCAAATGGTGAGGGCAGCAAGGATGATCACAAGTGACAATGACTTTTTGGAAGAATGTGAGGTGCTCCAAAACTTTTTTCTTCAAAGGGGATACCCAATGAACTATATCCAAGAGATCTTTTTAGAGGTACAAACTAAGAGATCAAGAGGTGAATACCTACCTCTACTAGGAACATCCCAAATAAATGGAAATGATATAGGGCCCGATTCAACTAGTGAAGTGAAGATGAATTATTCATGCAGTCTTATAACAACTTTTAATTTGAATTCTATGGACATTAGAAATATTGTCTTAAAAAATTGGGAGTTGCTATCATCTGATAGCCACTTAAGAACTTTAGTACCAGAAAAACCGAAGTTAATATACAAGAGGGGGACCAATTTAAAAGAAATTTTACAAACAAAAAACCCTAAAATTGTCACTAGTGCAGGGATGTCAACATGTGGAAGTTGTAACTTCTGTAAGTTTATAGAAGAAGGCTGCACATTCACGATAAACAGAACAACTTATAAAATTAAGAATAAATTTAACTGCAATAGTAAACAAGTTGTTTATAAAGCAAAATGCGTGAAGTGTGCAGCCTTCTATATAGGCAAAACCGATAGGAAATTACGCGATAGGATATACGAACATAACTATTGTATTAGTAGACAAAAGTTAGAAAATGCACTAGCTAGACATTGTTTGGAAAATGAAGGTCACAGTTTCAAATTTAAAGCCATAGAACAAATAAGTGAGGACCCAAGAAGTAATTATGAACCTTTAAAACTGGAAAGAAAAGAACTGGTGTGGCAGCTGAGAACCAGTGCAAATCAATATCCAGGAATAAATGAAATGTCCTCTATAAAATGTATTTTGAGGTTGAAAAATATGGAGAGATGATATGTATGGATGAAATTGACTGTGACATTCCAGTAGGCAGTTTTATCAATCTCAGCATCCCTCTATATGTAGATATGAATTTTTACATGATTATTTACAATTTTTACAAGATTATTTACAACTCCCCATAGGACCCACCCAGGTTCCATATAGGTTATCAGTGACTTTTGACGTTTTAAAATTTTAAAATTTTGATTTTTTATTTTGGTAACATCTTAGACTATGAGAACAAAATATGTCGTCTAATGTAACTGTCATTAATTTATTATGAGTGAGCTCTTAAGAGAATGTTGCATAAAACTAATGATTTTATCAAATATATTGGTCTTTAAATAATTGTTTTAAAATGACTAGTTTAAAAAGATGAGTTTTAAAGGGATGAGTTTTTATAATGTGATTTTTCTGTTGCCTTGAAAACCGAGATTCAAATGGTGCACATATTAGTGTTAGCTATATAATAACAGACTCACACTAGTTAAGAAATGTTTTTAAAAAATGTTTATCAACATTCTTGCATCCTATATAATTGTTATAATTGTTCAACTATTTTAATATACTTAAATGCGTTTTTAGCATCTGATTAATTAAGAATAATAAATTTATTTATATATATTTGTACACAACACACAAATATGTGCTTATGCATGTATTAGGCAGATATAAACAAACAAAGTTCGTTTAGGAACGTTTAATTTAGCTATTATTCAATTAATACAGGGTCTTTAACATAATAAAAGGAGCAAACTGCAGTCCGTATTGTCTTCTGAGGAAGTTGTGCATTACTGTGCGACGAAAAGTGTATTGCATTTTAGCACTTAAAGTTTTTAACAATAAACGGAATTGATTCGTGATTTCAGCCTCAAAGGAGTTTTCTACTAATTGCAGCATTTCAGTATTTGCAGCGTTTTATTAACTCTAACGTGTGAACTACTGCATTTTGTTTTGGAAACGTTGCCTCTTCTGGGTCTACTGGTTACTTTCGCAAAGTTTGTCTTATTGTGGATTTAGTATCGGAAACATTTTAAAAGTAGTATACATATAGTTATATGCAAGTCAGTTGATGGTAGTATCTGATAAAGGAAATTGTTTTCCGAAAGCGCTTATCCTGTTGCTAATAAATTATTTTATGCTTTTTATCGTGGTGACTCTGCTGCTGTTTGCTTGGATATTGTTTACATTTTCTACAGAAGGGTCTTTGGTTCCTGCAGTGATGAGTTTTGTTGTTATAATATGCAAGTACCCTAAGAGCTTAAATATCTCCAAACAAACCAGCCACAAAGATAGGTTTAAATATATTTAATAATAAATAATAACAGAACAAGACAATACTAAATCAACACAGTAATTACAGAATTCAGAATCACAGGAAATATTTTAAAACAACATTTCAGGACAGTCTCAAATAAATACAGAACACATCTAAACTAATCTTTACTATATTCATATCTATATCTAAAAGATACTATGCCCTAAATTATTACTTACAGAGTAAGGCAAATGAAAAAGTCCTGAATGTTCTTGCTAGGCCCAAGACAAGATAAAAAATGCCCAGACTTTCTCTGAGACAGTTCTTAAATTAGTAACCAATGTTACTGCTGGGTTAGCTTGGATGACATTACTCTTTGTCACCAGACTTCAGTTCCCAGGCTAAACAGACACTAACATCTCTGTGTTAAAAATACTTATCTCTCAGATGTGCAGCATCTATGAAGTCACAGTGCAATAAAAGCTCTTTACATTTTAAACCTGGTAATTATTTCTGTTTCAAGACAACAGAAAGAAACTTCTAGCTCTAGACATCATGTCTCCTTACTGCATTAACTAACTTTTAATAGCACATCATAAAACACTTTTAATTTCAACTTATTTTCTTGAAGTTTTGCAAGTTAACTCTGTATGTTCCAGCTTCTACTATTAAAACATACATTTGCACAAGTATATCGTTTATATACATTTCTGTTCTTTTCCAGTAAGGTACACTGTGGTTACATTCTTGAAGCCCAGTACATAACATACAGTTCTGCACCAGTAGTTTAATATACACATAACATATTTCTCTTGCATTTGTAAGATAAGGATATGAATCATATTAATATTCACAAATGACAATATGATTATTTACAAAATTCCAGATAGCTGGACTGGCAGCATTTCTCTGGTGTCACATAGTCCAACAGGGCAATGGAGAAAGGAGATTCTGTTGATAGGGATGACTGTAATACAGGCAACAGGCAAGAGGGGGCTGGAATTTATTGAAGAAAACTGGCAAAAGAACCAAGGTATTTGAAGAAAATAATTAGAGAAGGAAATGTAACAGAATGGGAAGAAGCCAGTAATTTACTTGGACTGCAAACTAGAGATTGCCTTTCTTGTCAAATATTGATGTGAGTGTAAAGACAAAGAGAAAGAAATAGGGTCATCCTAAGTGAAAGACCAGCACTGGTAGACTTTTAAGTAGAATCTAGAACAGAAGCTGCTGTTAAAAAAAATGAGTACAGCACATAAAATATGGCATAACCACAAGAATCAATCAAAGGAGGTTAGAAATGATTAGGAAGAGAGAGTGGATAATCAATGCACAAAGGAAACAATGGGGGGATATATATATATGTCTGCCAAATATGTGACAAAGTCTAGAAGATTTAGGATCTTTGTTTGGAAGTGTTTACACAGGTATTTTTATACCCCAAGTAGACTCCAAAGTATTTTTTCCTCAGGAAGACAGCAAATGTTGGAGGTGTGATGAGGAAGAAAGAGGTAACTGGGATCATATTTTCTGGGAGTGTAATGAGATGGCAAACTTTAAAGATTCCCTGCAGACTGCTCTGTCAGAGATACTGGGTGAGCAAACTGGTGTAACTAAGGAAATTATTTTTTAAGCTGTGATACAGACTCAGAATTGCCTAGACATAGTAAGGCCTTGCTGAGTCTAATTATGGTGGCTGCCAAAGAAGCAATTACTAGAAACTGGAAATCAAAATCTAAACCAACTTTACTAGTAGTACTGAATACAGTAACAGACATAAAACTGGAAGTGGGATCTTTAGAAAAGGGTATGAGCAACTTACATAAAATAAAATGGGAATTATGGAAGCAGTACATGCAGAGGAAGAACAGGATTTTAAAGAAGGCAGGATTTGAATGAGCTATGTAATGTTTGACTGACGACTGGATATTTTATAAGTGATGTATAATGTTTGCAACTAAAATTATGTCAATATGGTTTGTTTTAATTTATATAAAAGTATTGCTGCCTATGCCATATGTGATAATTTAATAAAAATGCTTCTTGTTTAAAGAAAACACAAGGGAATAACACAGCTGCAAAATAAATTATGTCAAATCCAGACATCAAGTACATATTGCATTTATTTCTAGGAATGATGCAGTCAGAAGACAAAACAGGAATTACAATAGTTTCTAAGAATGATGCAGTATCTTGCAAAGTTTGTACCTAGCATGTCTGAGATAACTAGGTCTCTAAAAAAGCTGGGAATGAAACTGTACAGGAAAATAATTCTGAAATGCAACTGGTTATACACACAGGCAATTATGTGAAAATGCAACTATATGATTAATATAGCCATGGTGCATGAAAATGTCAGTCAGAATGTTACAGGAGTGGTGATTTTGTAAGACAAATTAAAGTTGCATACTTACTCTTATGACATTCGTTTCTTGGCAGGTATCAACTCCATCACCTCTGGGACAATGTACCAAGCCAACTTACCTGCATGGCTTATTACAACAGGATAGCAAAGATTATGATAGTCAGGTTAAGATCAGACTTTGGAGCTATGATATTCAGTTTATAATCTTTTGCAAAAGTACCTTGAGATGCCCACAGAGCAGCTGCACAAATGTCATCCAATTAAGCATTAATGAAAGGATTACTAAGCAGCCATGGATCTAGTGGTGTTAGCATTGGTTGCCAGGTGTAAGACTTCCCATTCTTTTGGTAGCAAAATCAAGTATATTGGGAAAGCCAAGAAAAAAGGGTTATTTTGGACAGTTTTTAACTAAATGTCTTCAAGAAGGAGGAAATAAAAAAACAAGAACCATTTCTCATAATTTTGTTTCCATACAAATACAATCTGATCCTGTGATCATCTACACAATGCAAAAGAAATGTCCTTGGCAATTAAGAGAGAACCAGTCCAGGTGAGGCTAGCTAGATAGGTATGACAGGGGTCTCTTGGAATTTATCAGAAGGACAGGCCTGCCCAAGAGATGTAAGCAAAGCAGGGAAACCAGTCCTGAGGATAAATGTGGTTTAGCAGAATGAAAATGGGGAAGCATAAAGGAAAAGTAGTGCCAATTCCATATCAGAGCATCCTGAAGTAATCCTACTAAGGGAGGAATAGGGAAAAAGTAATTGCTGCATTTCTGGCTAGACAGAAATCTAAACAGGTTGCAGAAAGGCTTCTTCCAGTAATAAAACATGGTTCAAGCTCTCTTTGGAATGAGATGCCACTTATGCAGTATCAACAAAGGATCCTTCAAAAGATCTTGAAGCCTGCAAGTCTGTAACAGAAGTGAACTGTCCCAGGATATGGGTAGCAGCGTATTGGTGATAACAGTCAATTCCCATGTTTGCATGGCCTCCCACCAAAGGGGATAAGAGTGGGTTCCCCACTGCTAGTTTATAAAAAAAACACTGATGTTGTTGCAGTGAATGGCTATCTGTCCAGTGAGAAGGAAGCCCTGAAATGTTCATAAGGTGAGAAGGATGTCCCTTATTTCTAATATCTTGATGTGCAAATTGGCCTCTTGGACTGACCAGGTGGCCAAAACTGTTTTCTCTGTAAAATGCCCCACCTCCAATAGAGGGATGTCCATGGTTACTCCTGTCTAGCAGGCTGAGGTCTGAAAGGTTCTGTTAAAAGACAAGTTGGGCTCATATGAATATACTAGGAAAGGGATCACTGGGACCATACGATGCCTAGCTATATACAATTTTACAAGACCCTTTTCAAGAACTATATAGTACTCACCCTTCCAAAGTTTGAAGGGCTGTACATAACCTTGGTGTAAATTTGTGTCTACCTATCCAGTCACCAAGACTAGCCTTAAAGGTGGCCAAAGTAATAGTGTTTTTCCTGTAGTAGTAACTTATTCCATAAGCTAGGACTGTTTTTTCATGGCTCGAAAAGCAAGACACAGGTCAACTCAGAGCATCCTCTAGGTTACTGAGTATAACAAAAGTCATGCTAATCTATCAGGGTAACAGAAAGATTAAAGTAAACCCACCATTCCTTTACATAGAAAGACATTCTACAACACTCTGATTTGAAACAAGGTTGCTGCGGCCACAACTCAGAGTACTAACCACTACACAATCATGGCAAGCTACCTGTAGAGCAGCTCAAGAGTCATCCACCACCAGAGATGGTCCTTGAATTTCTTCTAAACCATTGCAGGACCTAACAGCTGATTCCAATGAATTTTTAGTGTCTATTGCAGGACCCATGTAAAAAGTCTAGCGTGTGGGGGCGGGGGGCTATGAAGACTGTGGAAGCCATCGGACCAAGCACTCAAAGACAGAGAGACAGAAGGACTGAATTGTTGATAGTCCGGTGAACAAATGGTTTGAAGTAGTACCTTGTCTGATAGAAGATATGCACAGCAAATGGGAGTATTCAGACAGCAGCCTATAAAAGTCATGTTCTGGGAGGGCATCATCTGAGATTTATTTAGGTTGGCCGTTATGCCCAAGGACTGAAACAGACTTAAAAGCAAATCCCAAGAGGAAACCAGATTCTACATGTTCAGTGTTGGTAGTAGACAGTTGTTCAGGTAACAATACCTTGGAGCCCCAGAGCCAGAGCTACTGTGACTGTGGACATGATTTTGATGAACACAGACAGACAGGGTTATGGTCAGAACAAATTGCAGTGTCCTGAACCAGAAATATCTGGTTCCTATGCAGAAGTGAAATAATCTCCTGAATTTATTTCTAATAATTATGTTCAATTATGTACCCCAGATGTCCACAGAGCACATTCAGTCTCCTTTGAAAAGAAATATAAAAATGGACTGCATTCTGAGCATTCAAATGCATTTTTTGACAATGTATTGACTTAGGCTACTCAAGTTGGCTATGGGCCTGCTGTCCAGACTCTTTTTGTGTTCTAAAAAGGCTCCCGAGTAAAAATCACACCCCTTCTGATCTAGAGGGATCTCTTGGATGATCAACAGGTTTGCCGCAGCTTTATGATGGACTGGGATGTAGGAAGCAGAACAAAGTGCAGACTGGCAGGAGATGAAGAGAACAGAACAGCCTCTGGATATGATGCCTCTTATTAATTAGCCATGTGTGATGGCCTCTCACTGAAAGATGGAGAGACAAACAACCCTCTGACTGACTCCAAACAGAAGCACTTGGGAAAGCCTTCATGGATCAGAGAACTGCCCTTTCAGAGAAGGGTCATGAAATCCCTGACTGTTTTGCTAAGAACCTGTGGGGTCCATGGAGGAGGAAGGTCTAGGAGTTTAGAGTTCTAGTACCAAAGCATACAAAACAACATGCACAAAGTAAGGTACCTTCTTGACAGAAGACTTGGCAGCAGAAAGAACAGCATAAAACATCATATCATTATCAGCATATCTGCATTCCTCTTCCCAGAGTTAACTATCTTGGAGTTTTCTAGAGGAAGCAGCTCCCTCCCAGTTCTTTAGCCTTAATTATATATTAGAAATCTAGATTTCTGTCACAGCAGAAAAGTACAGTTGTGTACACTTACCATAAATGTAGATGTTCGAGTGTATTCACTGTTGCAGTAATCACATTTGGGTTATCTGCTTGCAGTAGCCCTCAGTCAGCCTGATTATCAAAGTCTTGGGTCCTGCGTCAGTTGCTGTCTCATCTTCCGTGACTTCAGGTAGTCAGGGGTATAAAACATGCAGCCGACTCCATTACATCAGGTTTTTCTTGCCGCAGATGTCACGTACCCCCCTTAATGGGGAGCAATTAAATATATATATACAAGGTTATACCTCCAACAAAAAAGCAAATACACCAAAAAGATTTTAAGTGTAGTAAAGGAGAATAGAGGTATAGCCAAAAGAAGTCAGGGAGCTTTAGGGAGGATAACCAGGACTGCAACAGTGAATACACTCGAACATCTACATTTATGGTAAGTGTACACAACTGTACTATGTTCGTCGGGTTTCACTGCTGCAGTCATCACATTTGGGTAGATTCTCAAAGCTAAAGATGGGAGGAGGAATTTAGACAGAATTAGGACCAGCTATAAGGCCCTGCAAGACTGCAGTGGCAAAGCCAGCTCTGGATTTACAGAAAAATGGCAAATGGTAATGCTTGGTGAAAGTGTGTACAGAACTCCAGGTAGCAGCTTCTAGGATGTCTCTGGCAGGGACACCTCTGAGAAAGGCTGTAGATGTAGATGCAGCCCTGGGTGAATGGGGTCTAATCCCTGTGGGATAGGTTTTCCGGGTTTGCTTTGAAATAGCCTTCCCCTCTGCCCCTGCAGCAAATGCCACCAGCAGTTGTTCAGATTTCCTTTGAGGTTTAGTCCTGTCCAAGTAAAATCTAAGTGGTCTGTGCACATCTAAGGAGGGCAGTATCCATTCCTCTTTGTTCTGTGGATTAGAAAAGAAGGTTGGCAAATGCATGGATTGATTAAGAGCCACACTGGATACCACCTTGGGCATGAAAGAGGGATGTCCACATGAAAGATGATGAAAGGCTCCACTGCCATAAGGGCCTGTAATTCAGATATCCTTCTTGCTGAAGTGATTGCTAAAAGGAAAGCTGTTTTCCAAGAAAGGAATTTTAACTCTGCAGTTGCAGCTGGCTCAAAAGGAGGAAGAGTGAGTTTTTCCAATATAAAATTAAGTTCCCAGGCTGGAGTTGGGGCTCTCCTGGGGTGGTCTTAAGTTTTTGGCCCCTCTGAGGAACTGCTTGAGCAGTGGGTGAGAAAATAGGGGTGGTTCTGTGTTGTAATGAACTGAAATGGCTGAGGCGTGAATTTTGATGGAGAAAAAGGAAACGCCCTTGTGAATCATCTCAGTTAAGTACTGAAGAAAATGAGGTAATTTGGGCGCTGATGTGACCATCCCTTGAGTTTGGTTCCAAACAAATAATCTTTTCCATTTTTCAGCATAAGATTTTCTAGTACTAGGCCGCCTTGACTCTAAAAGCCAGGCTGCCAGGTTCAGGGTTTGAAGCTGGGGGTGCAGAATCTGGCTCTCCTGCTGAGACAGGTGTCATGGGGCCAGCTGTGACACACTGCACAAGAGGGTGTACCAGTGTTGGCGTGGCCAGTCTGGTGCAATCAGTATCATTCTTCGTTTGTCCTGTTTGATCTTTAGTTGTACTTTGGAGAGGAGAGGCAGAGGAGGAAAGGCATAAACTGATATATATTTGTTTCCAGCTGAAGGACAGAGCATCCACTTTACAAGCTTGTTTGTGGGGAGTCCTTGTGCAGAATTTGTCCAATTGGTAGTTCTGGGGGGAGGCAAACAGGTCTATATCTGGGATCCCCCATTTGTTGATCAACATGTTGAAAATCTTTGGTTCCAGTTTCCACTCGTGTGGGTCTAGGAGATTTCTGCTTAGTTTGTCTGCCAGTGTATTTTGTTTCCCTGGCAGGAACTGAGCCTGTAGATACACTTGGTAGTTCAAGACTGTGTTCCACAGAGCCATAGCTAGTCCGCAGAGGGAGTAAGAATGGGTACCCCCATGCTTGTTTATGTACCACATAATGGTGTTGTCCATCTTTATCATTAATTGTCCTGGAAGAATGTGGTCCTTGAAGGCTGTCAGAGCATTCTGTACAGCTAACATTTCTTTTTGATTGATATGCAGGTGCATTTGACTTGGGTTCCATTTGTGCTGAATGCACTTCCCTGACAGGTGTGCATAGTCTGATGCGTCTGTTGTTAGGATTTGGGCAGCAGGGGGTAGAGTGAATGTTAGTCCCATGTTTTGGTGGCAGGCCTCTGCCCACCAAAGGAATTCTAACCATAGGCAAGGTATGATAGAAATCATTGCTTCTAGATCCTGAGAATGTTGACACCAGAGGCTTTTTAGATACCACTGTAGTTTCCTCATATGCAGTCTTGCATATGGAATTAGTAGAATGCATGAGGCCATGAACCCAAGGCTTGCAGTATTTGCCTTGCAGATAGCAGAGTTTTTGTGGTCACTAGTTTGAAGTAAGTTGTTCAAATGAATTTGTTTCTCTGGCGTGAGGAAAGCCATGTGGGAAGCTGTGTTCAAGCTTGCTCCCAGGAATATAATTTGTTGACAGGGTACCAGATGTGATTTCTTTTTCTTTATGGTGTACCCCAGACAAGTTAAAACCTTTTGTACAGATGCCAGATGATTCAGAAGTATGTCCTGGCTTTCTGCCTGAATTAGACAATCGTCCAAGTATGGGTATATTTGAATATTTCTTTACCTGCAAAATGCAATGACTGGAGCTAGGCACTTTGTGAATACCCTGGGCGCAGTAAATAAGCCAATGGGCAGTGCAGAGAACTGACAGTGCATGCAGCCTGCTTTGAAGCATAGGTATTTTCTGCAAGATTCCCTGATTGGGATGTGCAGGTAGGCTTCCTTTAAATCAAGTGTTGCCAACCAGGCATCTTTGCCTATCATAGGAAGCAACTGGTGAAAAGTTATCATCTTGAATTTTGGAATCACCAAAATGGTGTTTAGGATAGACAGGTCCAGGATAGGACGCCATGAGTTGTCTTTTCTGGGTACCAGGAAAAGTCTTAAGTAGAAACCTTGTCCCTTTTCCTCTTCTGGTACAGTCTGAATCGCCTTTAATCTTAAGAGAGAAAGAGTACTTGCTTTTGAGCCTCTGCCCACTGATTGGGGGTAGATCTGGCCAACCATTTGGGGTTGGTAACGTGGGGAAGTGAAATCTGTATCCTTGGGAAACTATGTTTAAAACCCATTTGTCCTGGGTAATGAGCTCCCAGTTTTTTGCTTGCAGAGCAATCTTTCCCCCTAAAGGAGCAGTCAGTTGAGAAGTGCTTGGAAGTTTTAAAGTTAAGTCATTGAGACAGCTTACCTTAGGGGGGAGTCTTACTACTCCCTGATCTGGAAGTGGGAGCCCCCCACTGCTTAGTCCTGTGCGTACCTGGGACTGAAGCCTGGGTGTTCTGTTGGTTCTGGGTTTAAACTGAGAAGGCCAGGAAAGGACCAATTTTTTTGAGGGCCAATGCCTACTAAATCTAGGAGGCTGCACTTGTAAGAAATCTTTAACAGTTTGCATAGATTTAGCTTTTTCCTCCATCTTTTTAAGAACTTCTTCTGTTTTGTCACCAAAAAGGCGGTCCTGATTTAAAGGAGCATCCAGCAATTTAGTTTTAACATGATCTGGCAAAGATTGCTCCTTAAGCCAAGCATGCCTTCTAAGTACAGACCCGGTGAGAGCAACCCTGTAAGATGCCTCTAGTGAATCAAAACCACATTGCAAAGTATGTTTTCCAACCTGTTCAGCAGAATGCATTAAAACCTGTAAATCCTTATTTTCAGCACAATCAGGAATCAACATCATTTTCTGTTTAAGTAATCCAATAATATGCTGCTGATACTTTAACATATGAAACTGGCAATTTAAGGCCCTGATGGCCAAGGTTATAGAGGTGTATACCTTCTTACCCCATCTATCCAGGGCCCTGGAATCTCTATCAGAGGGGGTAGGATTTTTGGCAGTAGTAGCCTTAATGCCCTTGGGTCCCTGTGAAATGGTCTCAGGATCCGCAGTAGGATTTTTAAAAAGGAACTTTTGAGAATCAGGAACCCTGTAATATCTATCAGGTTTTCTGGGAGCAGGAGGAAAAGAGTCAGGGGCCAAGCTAGATTCCGAAAAGGCATCGTCAACAATGTCCAGCACAGGAGGGATAGCTAAAGGCCTGTGTTGGGGCAGGAATAAGAAATCTTTAAGCCTCTTTTTAGAATCAGAGTAATCCTGTCTTTCCCAGTGAAAATGCTCCCAAAGAGTATGCAAGGTTTCACCAAAAGAAAAATCGTTTGGGGGAGAAGCAGAGGGAATAGAGTCCTCTGCATTAGAATCCTCATAGGTAGATAAGGGTAAATCCTGGTCATCAGAGGAGACAGAAATTTCAGAATCCTGGTCAGAAGTATCATAAGCAAATTCAGTCCTAGGTCGCTTGGAGGGGGAAGGTTGGCTTCCCCTGATTAAAGTAATAAGGTCTTCCGCCATTCTTATCACTTGTTTTTTAGGCATAGAGGCCTGACCATGCAGTCTGGGCGTCAGTTTCCTATTCATAGTTCGAGTTTTAGGCCTAGAAGAAGAAGATGGCATTGGTTTAATATGCAAGTCAGTAGGCCTGAATATACCCTCAGAAGCCGGTGCCTGCAAAGCGGCTCCGGACCCATCCAAGGTAGAGACATCCGCAGGTTCCACAGTTGAAGCATCTCGCGGCATACCAGACGCCGAATTGGTCTCAGTAGAGGCCTGTGAATCTGAAGTAGTGGGTATCAGGGGCTGTGAAAGCGCCTCACTGAGTACCGGCGAACTGGCAACTAGCTTAGGAGAAGTGTCATCGGCAGCTTTGGACCTAGGCGGCCTGTCTCTGTCTGTATCTTTGCGATTTTTCAGAATGTCGGTAGTCGGGTGGCTTATCAAAGAAATATCTGGATAATTGAACCGAGTACCAAAATATTTAGAAGCGAAAATGTGCCGACGACAAATCGTTCGTGGTTTAAATAAGGCACAAAACCGAAAGCGAGGTACGTCGTGGTGAGGGCCTAGGCAAGGAATACAGTACGAATGAAAATCTTTATGAGGTATTTGCTTTCCACAAGAAATGCAATTTCTGACTTTTACTGACATTGGTTAAGAGCAAGAAAAAGTTTCCCCAACGGGGTACTTAGCTTTAGTTGAAGACTTCGGTTCTGAAACTTGAAAATGAAAATTTCAGGAGTCGGCCGACAGGCACTTACAAACTGCTTCTGCTTCGGGCACCGCACAGTAAGAACGACTGATGTAATGGCATCGGCTGCATGTTTTATACCAATGACTACCTGTCATCACAGAAGATGAGACAGCAACTGACGCAGGACCCAAAACTTTGATAATCAGGCCGACTGAGGGCTACTGCAAGCAGATAACCCAAATGCGATGACTGCAACAGTGAAACATGAAGAACATCATAGTTGTTTACCAAGATCACCTGTTTTAAAGTATACTCCATACTTAAACATTTACACAAGCCATCCTGCTTTAAAAGATCACTAAGAGCATAATTATTTAGATATTCTGACAATGAAAATCTATGCCTCTACTGCTTTGCCTAATACGCACACACATATACACGTGTGTGTGTATATTTATATATATATATATATATATATATATATATATATATATATAATATATATATATATAAAATATATATATATAAAAATTAAAGCCCACTTACACGAAGATGACAAGACCAAGACAACATCACAGAATCTTCATATAAGTGAATCTTCACATAACTGAGAAGATACCCATGGAAAGAAACCAGTCGGTCAACAATATCAAGAAAACACACTGAAGCAATCCGAACCCACACAAGTGGGGGACTTCGCCCCCCCTTCACTCCCCAACTAATTATACCAATGTTGAGATCGCATTATAGTGGGAAAAAGGGCAAACTTCCACAGTTCACCGACCAGTTCCTTTCCCTGAGTAACTTTTCAGTTATGTGAAGATTCGCTTAAATGAAGATTCGATGACATCGTCTCGGTCTTGTCGTCTTTAGGTAAGTGGGCTTTCAGCCTTTTCAGGTAGACCCATATATATATATATATATATATATATATATATATATATATATATATACACACACACACACACACACACACACACACACACACACACACACACACACATATATATATATATGGGCCTGCTTCAGAAGACTGGCAAACCAAAAAACTGAATCCCAAAAGACTGAAAATTCAAAATACTGAACACATTTTTAATGCAGAGGGCAAACCCCCCCGTACCCCTCATTGTGGGGGGCTGCACCCTCCATGCCCCCTGCTAACTATTTATACCAACTCCAAGATTGCACAACACACACACACACACACACCCACACACACACACACACACACACACACACAATCCAGCTGTTGTATCCACAGAGTTCACACAAAACATGCAGTAGAATAATGTAAAACTGGCAGTTTTACCTGTAAAATGTCACACATTCAGTCCTCCAGCACAACTAAAAGCATTAAGCAACAGTAGAACAATAAATACGCTTCTGACAGCTGTACAGAAGCCATGGAATCAAAGCTGCCTCCCACAAAGGGTCTTACTTAAACAGCAGAGATTTAAAGTCTTAGTATGTCTTGAAACAACCTAACAGCTTTCCGACAGAGTTTACGAAAATTGGGACGTAAACACTGTAAAACTAACTGCTTTACTTTAGTTTTTGATTAGTAGTATAAATACTGTCACTTAGTAGTATAAATACTGTCACTGGTGTCAACTGTCAAAGATTACCTGCATAACAACAAACATCTTACAAGAGGGAGTAACACTGACAAATGACTGGTGCCAAATTCATGGATTAAAACTTGATGCCAAGAAATACATTATAATGCCTTTTGGGAAAACTGCCACCCAAGCTAATTATTCCACTGATAACACACCTCGAGTTGACCTGGTAGCCAGGAATCTGGGAACATATGCAAATAATCTGCCCTTTGACCAACATACTGCCAAGACAGTAAGAAAATAATTCTATGTAACTCAGCATATAAGTATGGGCATGGCATGCAGGTCTAAGAAGTCATATTGCCACTTTATTTGGCCCTTATCAGACCCATCATTGAATATAATGCCCCATTCAGCATGTACCTAAACAGACATATGCGACATTTGGAATGTCCACATAGATTCCTTATCAGGAGAATCCAGGATATAAATATATTGCCCGATATGGATCACCTTAAAGACCTGTCTCTGTAGTCAGTTGCCTACAGGTTACTGAGAAGCGATCTATGCCTGGCAAACAAGGCATCCTCAGATCCGGCTCTGATGGATGTTTTGCACATCTACAAAATGAACAACAACAGAATCAGTAGAGCCAAGGATTTCAAATTTGCTTGTGTCATAAGCAAGACATGTTTGTGAGACAGATGTGTCTCAGAGGATCTCCGTGCTCTGGAACAGACTCCCCCATCCATGTGAAACAGAGTCCATCCCTAACCCTTTTTAAGCATAACCATGATGAATGGGTGGGATATTGGAAACTCACCCTAGGTCTGGCCCCATGTCTCTGACAGACAGAGGCAGACAGTAATATCCAAAATAACACACACCCCCACCACACACAAACTCTATACTCTTCCAACTAACATTATCCCTTCTAATAAATGCCCATGATCTACAGGGACACAAATGGGTTGGGCTCCGTGGCTAGGCTTATAAAGGCCCTAGTGGTAGTTAACCTATATATCTATGAACCTATATGCCTACTAGGACTAATCCGGTCAACAAAGAACAAATAAATAAAAACATTTATCTGCAAAATTCCAGGCACTTAACCCCCAAAAAAACACATGTAGCTAAAAGCATAAAGCAACAGACATTATATACACAAGCTTCTAATAACTTTACACAAGCCAGGAAACCCTGCAAAAAGAATCTCAAGTGAAACTACAGTCCCCTCTCACTCATGAGGCACTGGAAGGACCTTTACCAACTGTATCCAGCATTTCACTATCATCATTATCATCATCAACTCCCTTTTGGGGTCAGGGTGTAGCATTACCTCTCTCCATTTCTCTCGATTCAGTGTCACACTCCCATCTTCTTCAACACTCTTGCTCGACTGTTGCAGATCTTCTCTCACACAATCCATCCATCTCTATGCTAGACAACTGCATCTCCTCTTGCCTTCTTCCCATCTTTCCCAAATCTTCTTCACATTTCACCACTGTTCTCAAATTCAGAAGTTTTGCCAAAGAAAACTCAGAGCCCACAAACTTCTTTATTTAGTAACAATAGCAAGGACCACAATCTGATCTGTGCAAGTTTTTGAAAAGAGTTGGCAAGTGTGGGGATAAGCTTACTAACACAGCCAAAGCATAATGCCAAAGAATTCAGAGTCATGAGTGCCCACCCACTCTCTAATGACAGTAACTTCCAGAATGATACCAATGGCTGACTGGCGGACAAGATAACCTACCCATAGCTCCTAACAAGAAGGGTCCTCGATGTTAAATTACACATTTTATACTTTTAATTACAAATTACCTTTGCTGGCTATAACAAAAATGAAGGAAGGAAGGAGTGACCAGTAGAACGTGTGTGGGGGTTTCTATTTTCCTCCTAACATCCCTCACTCCTCTGAAAATATTGCTACCTCATTCAACACACACTTCACACAAACCATACTATCACTAGCTAAACAACACAACCCCCCTCCTCTCCAACCCACACCTTCAACTAGTAATCTCCCCACTGCCTTCTCTTTTTCTCCTGTATCTACATCCATCATAAAAAAACTCTTAACTAAACTTAAGCCCACCAAATTAACAGCAGACAGCCTCCCAAGTGAATACCTACAAATCGCAGCTGATGCTCTGGCCTACCAGTATCCATCTTGATTTACCGATCTCTGTCAGAAAGTTACGTTCCCACACTGTGGAAAGTATCACATATAATTCCCCTCCACAAAGGTGGCCCCTCCACAGAACTAACCAATTACCGCCCCATAGCTATTCTCTCTCCACTCTCCAAAATACTAGAGAGATGCATACACTTCTCAGATCTCAGACTACCTCCTTACTAATAACCTCCTTTTCAATACTCAGCATGGTTTCTGACCAAACCATAGCACCACCACTGCCTTACTCTCCTTTACTAACACTATCCTTCAGCATAAAAACAATGGCTATCTCTCCTCTGCTACTTTCCTAGACCTATCTAAAGCATTTGACATGGTCCCACACAAACAACTCATCTCTGTCCTCAATAACCTATCCTTCTCTCAATCAGTCACCAACTGGTTTTAGAGTTACCTGTCTGACCGCCAACAATCGGTTGCATGGCAGAATGACATATCTCCCCAACTATCTGTCTCCATAGGGGTTCCCCAAGGATCCATCCTTGGACCTCTACTCTTCTCTGTTTTCACCAATAATCTAGCCTCTGCCACCAAACATGGCACACTCATACAATACGCAGATGACTCAACCATCATCTGCTCAGCCCAGTCCCTATCCAAACTGCAAAAAGTCACACAGGAAGCCTTTTCCTCTGTTGAAACTTGGTTATCCGATGCCCAATTAATACTCAACCCAAACAAAACTAAACTACTCATCTTCCAACCCACCAAACATACTCAAAACAACTCTCACTTTAACATCACAGCAAAAGACAACACCACTATATACCCAACTGAACACACCAAATTGCTAGGAGTGGAAATAGACAATAAACTAAAATTTGACATTCACATATCCATGACCATAAAAAAGTCCACAAAAAACTAGGAGCGTTATACAGAAATAAGCAACTTCTCACCAAAGCGGCAAAGATTTCAATAGCAAATTCCCACCTTATCTCCACCCTACTTTATGCCTCTCCAGTATATACCAACCTAAGGCAATGCGATCTAAACAAGCTAAAGACCTGCTACAACAAAATCGCCAAATTCGCCACAGGGGCATCCTACCATAGTCACCACTCTCTCTCACTTGCTGAACTGAGCTGGCTTGAACTCCCTCACCTCTTTTAATGGTATCAACTCTCACTCGCCCACAAACTAGTAAACAATCCACTAAATGTCCCATCCCTCCAGAATCTACTCCAACCCTATCGCACCACCAGACCACTAAGATCCAGCAACAAAAATCACTTGCAGATCACTAAAGCCAATAACTCTGCTGGTGAAGCACTATTCTCTTGCGCCATAGCCAAATTATGGAACTCCCTCCCACCCACAATTACCTCCGTACCATCACGCACCCACTTCAAAACTTTACTAAAAGTGCATCTAAAAACATGCTGGCTATGCCCTTGCAACTCCCACTCTAATATCACCCACCCCATCCAACCACTACCTTTCTTTCCACCCCACTAACCAGCTTGATTATAGCAAGCTCAGATGCTCATAATCCTAGTACTTATACAGCAGGAACTTCTTATTGTAACATTTGTTAATGTCTGTTATGTACTTTGCAGATAAAGATTCTAGTTGCCTACTAATGTACTATGTTCTTCACCTGTAAATATGCTTGTAATTAATTGCTATGTTAATCAAATTGTTAATTGCTATGTAATCCAATGTAACTACTGTCTGTTTACTTTAGATGTGGAGCTTTTCACCCTGGGCCTCCGCTGAAAATGGACCTATGTCCAGTCGGACACTCCCGGTCAGCAAATGTAAATAAATAAATAAATAAATAAACTTTCAAACTTCAGGCCAAGAAGACAATTTATAATTTAATTTATTTACTATTTAAGATAAAAAATAAGTAGCAGACAGAGACTACTAATACAAAAAGATATGTACTGCTAACAACCAGAAATCACCACAAACATCAGATTCCTAATCAAAATCTTGAAGTCTGCTGCATTTCCTTGACTTTGTGCAGAACCAGCCAGGACAATCTCAACAGGCCTTTTCAGTTTAAAAAATGTGGGATATTAATTATTTTTTAATTAAATTTCCTTATTGTTTTAAACTGCATATTCAATAAGCATTTATAAATTCTTCAATGGCAAGAGCTCAAAGCATGACCAGTTACAGCTTACAATCACGCATTCATGACATCAGAGAATGGAAAGCAAGCAGTGATATCTTAAAACATATAGGGAAGAGTGATATCGGTGTGTGTGTGTTTTTGGCAGAGTGAGTGTGTGTGTATATTTATATGCATGTATGTGTGTGTGTGTGTGTAATTTTTTGGTGGGGAGAGTCTCCAATGATCCTAGCTCTTCACTTCCTTAATCCTTAATGGATCTCTGAGCACAACAAAATACTTATTTGCCTGACAAGGCTGATTAGACCCCTCCATGACCCAGATTTGGAGTATGCAATGAAAGACAAAGGCTGTCAGCTTAACAGTCATCCTCTACAAGAGTTTGTCTTTAGTATGCTCTACTATACTTCCCTTGATCTCAAGTTTGGCTGTTATATACCGGCTCCTGCTGTCACATACAGGCTCCTGCCTCCACTACACCAGCAGGGACACTGTCTGCGTAACTACTTGTCCACTATGTGCTAGTTCACTGTCTCATGAAAGGAAAGTTTCTCCAGTGGTTAAGATGCCACACTTTCTACCCAGTGAGGGACTGGTGACTCAAAAACAAGCATTCTGACCTCCTTCTGCCCAGCCCTTCAGGGCCAGGTGCTGTACTCTAAGCCAGGTCAACAAAAATGCTGTCTGGAGCAGGGCTTCCAAAATAATGACTGATTGAGCAATACACGGAGTACAACTTTTGCAGCATGAAAATTATGAATTTGACAAAAAAAAAAACAGTGAAAGTTATCAATTTTGGAAAATTTGGTTACTGGTTAGTATTAACATTACCTGAATGCCAGCAAAGAAGAACGTGAAAAGAGCCACAAAAACGTGAATAAATGCTGTTGAAATAACTAGTATTGTTAAAGCCACATAAACTAAGTTAGTAAACATGACTGGCTTACTTCAGATCTATATGAAAATACCAAAATGGTTGTTCCTGGTGAGGTGGAGTGTTTGTGTGATCACACGGAAGCAAGAGAACCTGCCAGACTATAAATGTGAGATATTAGAGCTATAGCAAGTGAGACGGTGAAGCATCTGGAGAAAATGGAGACCAAGTAACAGAATCTGAAGCCAGGTTGAAAAAGTGAAATCTAAAGTTGGATGAGGTCTTGAAACAGAAAAAGCAAGCCTGTTGGACTGTTTAAATAAGATAACATATTGGCTGGCTTTAAGAGAGATTCAAAGGGTATTGTGGAGGTATGTGTTTGCCACTGACACACTGACATTAAATTTAGAAAGCCAAGACCAATTTTGATTGAAATGTTGACTTGTCATGAAAGAGACCAAGAGAGGGAGGGTGGCTTTGGTAGCCAGGAAGAAAGTTCATATGGAGGGGAGGCCTGAGTTTTGAAACATTATCTGATAGTGATACTGAAGTGTCACTTGTAACTTACTGATGTAATGTGGGAGTCTTATTAAACATTTAAATTGACATTTATGGCTACACTTAACGTCTTCTGGAAAAGAAAAGTATTAATATTTGCTAGTCCAGATGAATCAGTAGAGAAATATGGGAACTGCCACAGATACGAGTCAAGTGCAAGTCAAGCAAAAGGGGAATTAGACTGCTGGGTTTGATAAAGCATATGTTTTGATTGAACTGGAAACCAAATAGGAGGAAATTTTTACTTTGATCTCACCTTTATACGTTCATAAGTGTGTACTAGGCTAATGGCCCTGGGGCCTTTACAAGTCTAGCCATAGGATTATCCTGGCATTGTGCCACCTGACCCTTGTTCCCAGTGCCTCTGTCGAGTAGAGCCACTGGAGTTATCCCCGGGGTAAAATTTCTATTTCCCTTCCAATCATCGAGATTTCTCTTGAAGAGAGTCAGCCAGGTGCTCTGCTTGACATGTATGGGAAGTCTATCCCATAGCATTGGCAGTCTCTGGGTTATGAACCTATCCCTCCAGTATGTTCTGTTGACTGTGGTAATGAGGTTGAGGTCTCTGGAGCGTGTGGTGTGGAGGGATTGTGATTTCTTTAGATGTAGCATTTCTAACACAAATGGGTCAGACACGGCTTTGTAAGTCAAGCAGAGATCGCCTCTAAGTAGGCGATATGAGATAGAGAATAGCTGTAGTTTTTTTGAGTGTGTCCATATAAGACAAGTGTTTAAGGCCTAGAATCCTCTTTGTGAGGTACTTTTGCAGCCTCTCTAGTTGTTGCAGGTGTCTAGTGAGGTACATGCCAAATGGGGCATTGTACTCGATGACTGGCCTAATGAGGGAAGAGTAGAGGGAGACAATGACCTCTTTCTTCCTGGATGCAAAACCCTTAGTAATGAGATGTGCCAAGAACCTTCAGACCACAGCGGCAATGTGCTGATCAAAAGAGATGTTGCTGTCAACCTGTGTTCCCAGATCTCTTATAATGCCTTCTGTGTTCAGTGGACAACCATCAATGTGGTAAATCATGGGAACCGGGTTTTTCCCAAAGGGGATGACGACACATTTTTTGGCATTGAGCTTAAGGCCATGGTTCTGACACCAGTCATTGGTCTCAGTGAGGCCATTCTGTAGGATGTCAACATCACTTGGAGAGTTAATAATACCTCCCAACTTGCAATCATCTGCGAACTTTGTCAGCCAGAGTCCCTTTGTGTTGGCCTGGACTTCAGAGAAGTAGATACCAAACAGGAGAGAACCCAGGACCAAACCCTGTGGGACTCCACTCGTGACTAGTGGCAGTCTGACTTGGAGGCAGCTACTTTCATACTGTGGGTTCTATCTGGTATAGGGGTTGATGCCTAGCTTAGTGAGTTTTTCTATGATTGCTGAGTGGGGAATGGTGTCAAAGGCCTTGGCCAGATAATGGCAGGCTGTATGAACCACCTTGCCTTCATCCACAGCTCTGGTAACTGACTCAAAGAAGTCGACCAAATTGTGCAGGCATGATTTACCTTTCACAAAACCAAACTGATCCAGAGTTCGGAGATTCCCTATATCCTTGTTTATTAGGTCCATGGTGATGTGTTCCATAGCTTTGTATATCAAGCTCATCAGGCTAATGGGGGCAAGAGTTCCCAGGGTCTGTAGTCGCTCCTCTTTTGTGGAAAGGGATGATTCTAGCAGTGCGCCATTCGGTAGGGACAAAGCCTGAGGTGAGGCTGTGATTGAACAGGGCACACAGGTGAGGTGCCAGTTCACTCTGTAATTCATGTAGAACACAGCCAGGGATATTGTCAGGTCCCACAGAAGCTGTATTCTTGGCCTTGGACAGTGCTCTTTTAACCTGTGCAGCAGTAATACTGAGTTGCCTGGCAATCTACTGGTATTGTGATTGGTCCTTTGGCAGGGGAGAGGGGTAAAGTTGGCACTGAATCTGTCGGCCAGTATATTGGCAATATCTGTTGGCTCGGTATAGGAGGTACCATTCTGCAGTAGCTCACAGCAAATCTGGGTATTGCCATCCAGATTCTTTATAAAACTATAGAAGGCCTTGTGGTTGTCTTTACTATCTGCTGCAATTCTGTTTTTATAGCTAGCTTTAGAGGATTTGATGAGGGAACTCAACTTTTTGTTGAGGCTGATAAGGGAGTTTTTCCAGTCTTGGGGCTTCACCTTATTCTACATTAGTTTCCGCCTTCTGTTGTAGAGTTTGTTTATGGCAGGGGACCACCAGACTAGCTTCCATTTTTTGGAGGAGAGCGTCTTTGTTCTATTGGGTATGGCGAGATCCCTGCATTTGTGTAGGTGTTCGTACAGTGCATCGGGTGCATGATTTGGAGGTCATGCAACTATTCTCCATTTGCATGGGTGCCATGAAGTTAGCCACCTCTGTTCTTAGGAGTCCAAAGTTAGCTTTGGAGACATTTTTCATGTTACCTTTGTGAGGGGGTGGGGGTGGAGGGATGTGGATTTCCAAGGTGATTAGTTTGTGTTCGGATCTAACCAGGGAGGAGTTGACTATTGGTGTTGAGCAACGGTTGCCCATGTTAGTAATGATCATGTCAAGGATGTTGCTACCTCTAGAGGGAGTAAGAATGAGCTGGTCCAGAGCATTGGAATTAATGAATTCCAGGAAACATTGGGCAAGTGTATTGGTACATGAGTAGCTTTCCCAGTTAATGGAGGGGTAGTTGAAGTTGCCCAGTATGAGAGTGTTAGGTTGGACCCTAATATTCTCCAGGGTGCTTAGGAACGTGGAGTGTGAGTCTTGGGACATGGTTGGGGACCTATAACAGGCTACAACCTGAATCGCTGTCTTACCCAATGTTAGCTGCACTTGAAGTATCTCTGATGCGTTATGCTGGACTACCAGTCTGGAGGTGTGCACATCCTTTATGAATATGGAAACACCACCACCTTTGGAGCTTCAGTCCAAGTTCTGGGGCTGAAAGGTGTGAAATGAGTTGTAGCCTGGTAGTGCAGGGGTGCTTTCTGCTGCCTTGAACCACATCTCTGTTACAGCACAAATGTCAATGTTCTCCATTTTAAGGAGTGCTTTGAGGGAGTGGATTTTGAGATTTACACTTCTAGCGTTGAGCAGCATGACCCTCAGACTACATTTGTTTGTAGCTGTTACAGTGGTAATTTGGTCTTTGGAACACCGCCTAAAAAAGGCACTATAGGGGTGGCAAGAGCCTTGGCCAGTATCCGGAAGCCCAGGGGTGACAGATGCAGGCTATCTTTGGCAAAGCATTGAGGTCGGTCAATCATGTCATGCCAGGCAGACAGATACTGGAACCCTTAGAATGACACCAGAAACTTAGCCAATTCTTGAAATCGATCATTTTCTGCTTGTACTGTGGTATCATTCTTGGTGATGGTAGGATGCTGCTCAGGGCTAGGGTCATACCCGCCTGGGCTACATAATCCGAGAGCTCCTCCATGTCTCTTTTCATGTAGTCCAGGAGGTACGTCTCAGGTCATACCACATGTACAATGACAAAGTCACATTTGTACCTGTTGTTGAGGGACCCGAGTGCATGCATTATGTGGTGGATCCTGGCACCTGACGGGCAGCTGACTGTTACTTTAAACTTATTCAACCTAGTGAGTGGGACATCAGTGTGCCTCACTATCGAGTCACCTATGACTAGTGTGTTGGGCATGCTGTTTTGCCTTAGGGGCTTTGGTTGAGTGGCACACTGTTTAGGATGGTTGAGTGGCACATTGTTTAGGAGAGTTATGTGTCTCGTGATTAGTGTTGTGGTGGTCAAGTGCATTTCTGCCTTGGAGGTCTCTGCTGTTTGGGTAGATTTTTATTGAGAGCCTCCATGAAGATGGGTGTGTGGTTTGTGTTTTTATGTGAAGGTAGTGCTGGTGTGTGTTCTGGAGGACTGTATGTTCCATGTGGTGTGGTGCAAGTGATGACCTTCTCCTCTTGACCAGCTATTCTGGTCTTGGTTGGAAAGTGCATGGCTTCCAATTTGGATATATAATTGCATCTCTCACAAGTCTGAGTGTTGGGAGGTAAAAGGAGAGGGTTGTCAGTGTGCATGAGGCAGTGGATACATTGCCTCAGGATGCCCAAGTTCACCAGGTTAATAGGAGAAAGCACACGGAACTGACCTTTGGACATGCCTGGAGGGGTGGGCATTAATAATAAGTACTGGAGCCGTTTCCTTGTAGAACCTTTAGTGCTGGTAGCACTTTTGTGTGCTACAATAATTGGTACAAGAAGTCTGGTAAAGTGGGGCTCAGAGGCTTACATACAGTCCTGGATACAGCAAATCTGTACCTGGACTAGACTAGTTACAGGAAAGGTGGGAAAAGTGTAAACACGGGCTTTTAAACCAGAAAGTTGAAAGAGATGGAAAAAACTGCCCAAACAGCCAATAAACTACAATTTCTGGGCCAGAAACCATGTCTCTTGTGGTAGATAGGCTACCTAGTGCTTACCACTCCCACTGATAAGTTAGAAGGCTTCCCTTCTAACTTATCAGTGGGAGTGGTAAGCACTAGGTAGCCTAGGCATGTTATCTCAGGAACAATGACTGGACAGATTGCAGAATTCTACATGATGTATGGTCTGAAGGTATCTTGAGGGGTAAACAATGCTATACATGAAAAAACTGATATTAATCCTTGAGTATAAGTAAAAGTGGCTGAACTTTAGAAAGTAAAGCCTTACACTTGTACTAGGTTCCATTTAAGTTCTAAATACCAACACAAGTATATTTAGCAATTATATTACATGTTGTTTAACAAACCTTATTACTCATTATTAGTACACAAAGTTGTGGGGCATAATTGTTACAGGAATGCTTTATATTATTCTAGTTTAATAGTGTAGTTAGTGTTAGCCATAACTGTTGGTAACATGACATGGAAAACTGATTATTTTTCTAGACTAAAGTCCAATTAATGTAGGATGGATGTAAGCATCTGTAGTGGTGCTTACACAGCTGCATAAAAATTTCAAACCATATGATAAATATGTTGAATAATTTATATTAAATAATCATTCTTAAAATTATCATTGATATAAAGGTATATTTTCATAAGCAGGATATATCTGAATTAATAAATACCACTGAATTAATTAGAGAAATTTATTTTGTTTGCATTTAAGTTTTAGACTAAGATGCAAACAACTTTATTATTAAATGTGAAAAATAAAAAGTGCTTTTTTTCCAATATGGACAAAGCATATAAGCAAATTTTAAGAAAGGTATGACTGAAAATAATTGTTTCTGGGTGTGTTTTTTAAGAAACTAGGAAATGGCACCTGCAAATAGTTATTCAATAATCAGATGAGTACTTGTTAAGTAGTAAAAATACAAATAAAATTATAGGTAAACTGATTATTAAAAACGTGGAGGATAAAAGACAGATAATGACAATTCAGAATCAAAAAAGGATACATATTTGCAGAAGGTCAATGCAGATCACAAGTAGGACAGTCACAATTTAGTAGATGATAGTAAGGAGGCTATTGTTAATTAAGAAGTCTTCCCCTCTTTATAAGGTATTTGGGAGGTGATCTACTGCAGGCTATAAGGCTTAAGTTAATGAATACAAAAATATGGTATTTAGGGTCCCTGTTTATCTGAAAGGTTCATATCCATCCTGTTATGCTAGCAGGAGATGTGGAAATGTAGCATTCAAAGTAAACTGGAAGTATAGCCCAAAAATACATCCTAGTTGTGTTTACAGTGCTTTATAGACTGAAGTGCATTTTATGTCAGTAAGATATTAAGAAAAAGAAGTTATGTCTTACCATAACATTCCATTTGTGTTGTGGATCTTCATCTGTTCTTGACTTGTGGGTGTACAGTTCCAATCCTCGGAACCGATCCGGCCGATATATAGCTTGCGTCAGCCAAAGATCTCTTGAGTTGCTAGTCTAGCCACAATGCCCCTCTCCACATTACCTCAGATCAAGTTTGAAATTACACAAAAGAAGGCACTCTCACTCTAGTCAGAAACCTTGTCCAAGATATCCCTAACAATAAAAACCCAGGACAGGATGTCGCTCCACCAGCAAAGGCGGGAAGGACGCAAGAATAGATGAAGATCGACAACACAGATGGAACGTAATGGTAAGACATAACTTCTTCATCTGATGTTGTCAATATTCATCTGTTCTTGACTTGTAGGACAGAGTCCCCAGCTACCTTAGATCCTGGGTGGTGTTATGGAAGAATATTCCTGAGAACCACAGAACCAAAGGAGCCCCCCCCCCCCCGGCCAGAGAAACTATCCAGTTTGCAATGAGTAATAAAAGTATGTGGTTTAGCCCAAGTTGCAGCTGTGCAAATTTCTGACATAGAAGCTTTAGAATGAAAAACAGCTGAAGTCACCCATAGGTCTGGTAGAATGTGCCTTCACTGGCATAGGGAGTCTTAAGTTTTCTTTTGTGTAAATGAAGGAATTGCAATCCCTTAACCATCTACACAGAGTAACCTTAGACACAGGTCTGCCCAAGGTTGCATTTGCAAAGGACACAAATAACTGTTCTGATTGTATAAATTGCTGAGTTCTATCCAGATAAAAATGTAACTGCCTGTGCATATCCAGAAGCAGGCAGTATTCGCCTTTATTAGAAACATTTGGGAAAAATACAGGCAAGTCTATGGCTTGACTGATAGGAGGGAAGGTCGGGTTTGTTCTGAATGATACTCTGTCTTTATGGAAAACTAAATAAGGGGCTTTAGAACATAGAGCCTGTAATTCGGAGACTCATCTCGCCAAAGTGACAGCTATGAGAAGCAATGTTTTCCAAGAAAGAAATTATGTCGCCATTAGCTGCAGGTTCAAACGGGGGTAAAGTAAAGGATTGCAATACAATATTCAAGTACCATGGCAATAACGGATCCTTGAAAGAAGGCTTTAAATTGACTGGTGCCTTTAAGAAAAACCTACAAAACCTGTGGGAGATTAAAGGCTGGTCACTGATACCATTATGGAAATGTGAAACAGCTGCTAAGATAACCTTGATTGTAGAAGCAGAAGTTCCTTTATCAAAAATGGTAGCTAGAAACTCTAGAAGTTTTTCTACTGGCACTGAAAAAGGATCCAGACCATTATCAGTAGCCCACATAGAAAATCTTCTCCATTTACTATGGTAGAGATTCCTGGTAGATGGTTTAAACTTTAAAGGATGCCAACAAAATATGTCGTACAAAAGATGGGGTGTCATTATGCCAGGTGACTAATGGAATTGCAGAAACCAAGCAGTCAACTTGAGGGTCTATAGACTGGGATGCACTAGTCCCTGAGGATGGGGCAGAAGGTCCGGGAACTGGGTCCAGAATACACAGACATCAAAGTAGATGAGGCCAAAGGAAGGGAAACCATATTTGTCGGGGACAATGAGGTGCAATGAGGATTACTTTGCTTCTCAACCAAGCTGCTTACTTGAGGAAAAGAGGGAACAGAGGGACAGGGGGTGAGGCATAAAGGGGACCTGGGGAGCAATCAAGAACAGCGTCTCTGCGGGTCTCCCCCTGAGGGGGAATTAGGGCAAAGTAGCTTCTGCACTTCTTGTTCAGGGGTGAAGCAAACAGGTCGCAGCAAGGCTGGCCACAGCAAAGAATGATCTTCTTTTCTACTTCGGATTTCAGAGACCACTCACGAGGCATGAGGATGCACCTGCTCAGTTTGTCCGCAATCACATTTGAACTCCCCGGGATGTGCACTGCTGTAAGAAAGCAGTTGGAAGTTATGTCCCATTGCTACACTTGAACGGCTTCTCAACACAGTGGATAGGACTTGGTTCCCCCTTGTTCATTGATGTACCAGACTACGGACACATTGCCTGACTGAATAGCTATCACCCCTTGAGGTAATGCAGGACAAAATGCTTACAACCATAGATGAAGGGAAGGTAGTCCACACAACCTATCTGGACCTTGCAAAGGCATTTGACACAATACCCCACTCGGGCATCATAGATAAGCTATCCAGCTTAAATATAAATCCCTATGTCACAAGATGGGTCGCAAACTGGCTCAAAGACAGAACCCACAGAGTGAGAGTTGCTGGAGCCATGTCAGACTCGAAACCGGTCACAAGTGGCGTCCCACAGGGTTCTGTCCTGGGGCCACTCTTGTTCGGTATATACTTTTCCGAGGTACAGGCAAATGTGGAAGGACTATGGCTCACCAAGTTTGCAGACGACTGCAAACTGGGCGCCATAATCGACTCTCCAGCTGACACAAACATCCTTCAAAAAGGTCTCACAGAGACAGATAACTGGTGCCAGCACCATGGTTTAAAGCTAAATGCCAAAAAATGTATAGTCATACCCTTTGGCAAAAACAATGTGCCCACAAATTACCACATAGGCGGAAACCCATTAAGTACAGAGAAAGTTATTAGGGACCTGGGGACCCAAGTTGAAAGCAATCTCTCCTTTGAAAACCACACTGCCAAAGTGGTTAAAAAGACCTTCTATACAGCCCACCTCATCACGAAGGGTTTCACATCTAGATCAAGAGAGGTAATCGTGCCCCTTTATTCATCCCTCATCAGGCCCATCATAGAATACAATGCCCCTTTTGGGATGTACCTTACCCGACACCTGCAGCAATTAGAGAGACCCCAAAAGTATCTCACCAAGAGGATCAAGGGTCTCAAACAGATGCCATATGCTGCTCGGTTAAAAAAAACTCCAGCTCTACTCAGTTGCACACCGTCTACTTCGAGGCGATCTATGCCTGACATACAAAGCTATGTCAAATCCAGAATTAATGGACATGCTCCACCTCAGTAAATCTAAATCCCTTAGAGCCACACGCTCGAGGGACTTGAACCTCAGCACAGAAATAAATAGAACTTGCTGGAGGGACAGGTTCATAACCCAGAGACTCCCTTAGCTCTGGAATAGAATTCCAGTTCATGTGAGGCAGAGCACCTCACTGAATCTCTTCAAGAAGAATCTCGATAGGTGGATGGGGGATCGTAGGTTTGTCCCAGGGATTACTCCCGTGTCACTATTAGACAGAGGCACAGTAAACTAAACCTTAAAAAGGGCACAGTATACTCAAATCAAGGGGTGGCGTAAGCCATACAGAATCGGGCTAGGCTTATAATTGCCCCAGGGCAGATAGCGTAGTATGAACCTATGAACAACACCAGAAGCACTGCCCTTAGCTCTAGAACACGGATATGTAGATTGGCCTTGGAGGGGGGCCAAGTACCTTGAACTGTCTTCCCGAGATAATGACCCTCTCCACCCAATCTGGGAAGCATCCATGGTCACAATGGCCTTGGGCTGCAGGGAGACAAAGGAGCAGCCTAGAAGAATCTCCTCGGATTGCATGCACTAGGCTAAGTCATTTTTGCATGGCTGGATATGAGGATCAAATGATTCATGGGGTGGGTTAAAATACACACTGGTTTGCAAGTAGCCATTGGAGAAGTCTCATGTGAAATCTTGCCACTGGAACTAATGTGATCACTGCTGCCATGTAGCCCAATGCCTGCAGAATCTGCTGAGCTGTAAGTTTGTTTGAGCAAAGGAGAGGGTGAACCTGCGATTGAATTTTCTGCAACCCTTGGAGGGGAAGTGATGCCACACAATAAAGAGTATTGAGATGAACTCCAATGAATTCCATATCCTGAGAAGGGGTTAGTTGAGACTTTGCAAGATTGACCGTGATACCCAACTGCTGAGATAGTTCCAGAACGAAGGTCATAGTTTGTAATAGTTGATGCCTGGTGGAAGTGGTGAGGAGCCAGTCGTCTAGGTAGGAAAACACTTGGAATCCGTGCAGCCTCAAATGTGCTGTGACCGCTGCCATGCATTTGGTGAACACCATGGGGACTGTGGTGAGACCAAAGTGTAGCACTCTGAATTGGTAATGACCGCCTCCTAGCCAGAAGCAGAGAAACGTTCTTGAGCATTTGTCCATCTTTAAGTGATAATACACACCTTGAAAGTCGATACAGCACATCCAATCATTTTCCTCTAAGAAGGGAGGAACTGGCTGAACCATGACAATCCAGAATTTTAACTGCTGGACAAATTTGTTCAGAATACTGAGATCCAAAATTGGTCTCCAGTCCCCTGTTTTCTTTGGCACCAAAAAGAATCTTGAGTAAAACCTGGATCCTAATTGGTCTAGTGAGACTTCTTGGAAGATTCTTTTTCTAGCAGCTTTTGTATTTCTAATGCTGCTTGATCATTCTGACTGGGTGAAACATCAGGCAGTCTTGCTGGGGTTCTTGAGTAAAGAGTGAAGAGGATTAGATAACCTCTGGAAATCATCCTTAGCACCTAGGCATCTGTGGTTATCCGTCCCCAGGCATTTGGGTGCAAGGAAAATCTTCCCCCAACTGCTTCCACAGGTAAGCAATCTGGTCCCCTTTCAGGAGCATTGGTAGGGTTGAGCAGAGAACGAGTCACTGGAACCCTGATTCTGTGGACCACCTCTGCCTCAGGGATGGTGTCTTCTATTGTAACCCCCCCCCCCTCTGCCCTGAGGGGAGTCCAAACCACATGTGTCCTGGAAAGGCTTCTGGGACTTCTTGAACGACATCTTACCACTCCTTTGATTCCGGGAGTAGGATCATTGAGGAGTGGAAAAACATACAACCACAGCAGACAAGAGTCTTTCCATCCTTTTCACAACTGCATAGAGTTTCCTTTACTTTGGGTCCAAACAAAGAGGATCCATCAAACGGAGCATTAGCAAAGGAAGACTTGAATAGTTCCACAAACTCACACATACACATCCAAGCAGGTCATTGAACAGCAACAATTGAACCTGCTGACTTGGTTGCCCCTTTGGCTGCATGCACAATGAGCCTCATGGACGAATTTGAAATAGATTTCAGGGTAGCTAACTGGTAGGCCAAACTCACACATACACATCCAAGCAGGTCGTTGAACAGCAACAATTGAACCTGCTGACTTGGTTGCCCCTTTGGCTGCATGCACAATGAGCCTCATGGACGAATTTGAAATAGATTTCAGGGTAGCTAACTGGTAGGCCACCTTTTCCTGGATGTCCTCAGTGACTGCTCCCACCAGGTATCTGACAATTCCTTGAAAGTGTGTCAAAAATTCAAAGACCTGATACAGAAGGTCGATGATGCATAGACCACTTCCCAAATCTGTCCATTGCCCTGGACTCTCAGTTAGGGGGATGTACAGTAGAACTTTCCTTGGCTAGTTCTTTCTTGGTGGCAGCCGCTACCACCATGGCATCAACTACTAAGCCCTTTGCTCAATGTGGATGGTCTTTGGGAGCGGAAAGAATCTTGTCAGGTCTCCAGGGGACAGGTGCTTTAGAGTCAGGAGTCTTCCAAGCCTGCTAAGCAATCAGCTTAATTAGGTCGTCAGTGAACGGGGTCACCCAGGAGGTAGACAGGCGAGCACCAAAGGCCTGCAAGTACACGGATTCCTCAGAGGAAGGGTCTTTGGGCTTCCAATCACTGCTCTGTTTCAGGATCTCAAGAATGTCTCTGAAGAAGACGTCTTCCCTAGCTGACCATGGGGCACTCTCCCCATCATCAAAATCTGTGTCCTCCATGACGGATTCCTCGGGAGAATCAAGGTGTTTCCTCTTACATGATCACTTCCAAGGAAGCTCTTCAGTAGGAATGTCTGAAGAGGACTCGGAAGAGGGGATGCCTGTAGTAGGTAATTCTTGCAACCTTGGGGCTCGCTCTCTAGGGGTCAAGGTTGGCAGTACAACCGAAAAGCATGGGGTCACAGAGAGAGACTCCAGTAACACAGGAGGCACCTGAGATGAGGCAGGGGCCAAATCTCTTTCCATGGCTTGAAAAGCAGGCCCCACTGAGGAGGGATGGGAGCCTGGAACCGAGACAGAGAAACTCGGAACCTGGGTCACACCCTGCCCCGAGAGACCCACCTGACAAACTGGAACCAAGTATGGGTACTCAGTCAGCACAGTCCAAAGAGGCAAGGTCGGTTCCATAGAAAAACTCGGGGCCAGCTCAAACCCCTCAGGCCTGATGGTGAAGACATGGTCCCGGGGACCCGATGGTGCCAAAGGCACTGAAACCGTCAGAGCCAGACTTGGTGAAGACAAGAAAGTTGTCAGCACCGAGGGTCCTGATACCTGTGAAGTTAGAGTCAAGAGCTCTAAAGCCCATGAAGAGGTCAGATGAGAAGAATAAAAAGGGGTCCTAGAGATGAAACCTCCTGCACCAGAAGGGAGAGGGGGCTGAGAAGATGAAGGAAGACCCCTGGCTGTCAGGATCTGATCCACCAACCTTACAATATCCACTTCTGAGAGACTTCTGATGGAGCAAACGGATAACCCAGAAGGAGACTTAGGTCTCTCCACAAAAGGGCTAGGGAGTTGTTCACTGAAGGGATCCAAGGAGGAGGAATAAGTGGTCCTAGGTTCAGTGGAAATATCAGGTTTCAGCACTCTCTGCAGGGCAGTAGGGGATATCGGCACCAGCATGGCAGTAGTGACAGCTGGTGCTGGTGTCGAACCACACACAAGGTTGGAACAGTAGTGGTCAAAGATTTAGTAAGTGTCGTGGTCACTGTTGAAGGCAGAAAGCTTCAGAAATGTAGGTTTCGGTTCCAAAGAGGATGTTTATGCTTCTTAACAGTTGGTGCCAAGGGAGACATTGGCACCAAACAGGAGGATTTTGATTCAGAGGCCGGAGGAGACTGCTCGGCCTTGGACAAGGATTTTTCGAACGGGGCTTTAAGAATTAGTTTATTTTTCCTCTCTGCCAGAGTTCTGTTGCTGAAACCCTGGTAGACTGTGCAGTCAACAGACAAGTGGGGAACACCCAAACAATAAACACAACATTCATGGTTATCAGAGTTTGGCATTTTTCTGCTGCACTCTGTACACTGTTTGAAGCCCGTAGTGGAGCTTTTAGGTTTGTCCACAATTGTCCTGAATAAAAAGGGCAGAAGAGGCAGAGAGAAAGACAAGAATGAAGAAAGTACAGAGAAGAAATTCAGTCACACCACAAAAAGAAAATCTACCAGTGATGGTAGAAAGATTACCAATGGTAACGATGGGGGGAGGACTACCAACAATGGTAGAGGGAAAAATACCAATGGTAAAGGGAAACCACACACTCACTAAGGGTAGGCCAAGATTTAAAAAAAAAACTAGAGAATAAAGGGTTTTCAGAGAACTATAAGGAAAGAGAGTAAACAAAAAGTTTTATTTAGCTACGAGAAAGAAACTGGCTGACTCATCTTGCTGTAAGAGCGGCAAACGAGATCAGGGGTAATGTGGAGAGGGGCACTGTGGGTAGACTAGCAGCTCCAGAGATTTTTGTCTGATGCAAGCTACATATTGGTTGGACCGGTTCCGAGAACCTGAACCACACACCCACAAGTCAAGAATAGATGAAGACTGACAACATCAGATCAGTGGTTAAAGAAATGTAGAATCTCCTTGGCTCCTGTTGGCATTGCTAATGTGTTAAAAGTGATTATACTGTCAAGTCAGAGTATGATGACAGCTGGTGTAAAATGAAACCAACCTGAACAAAAGTAATGATGACATGAATGGACCAGGTGTCAAGCGCTTCCTTTAGTTTAAAATTTAAGCTGACAGTAGGACAAACGTCTGGAAAATAAAGTAAAGGAAAACTGGTCTTGGCTGCATAAAGGATTTTTATTCCTATTTTTTTCCTTTAACATTTGAAATGGATGCAAACTAGGTATAACTGGAGGGGCTGCTTCAGGAGTAGAAAAGGGAATACAGCACATCTGCTTGCAAAGTTATGTGCATGCCTGTTTGATGAAAGACTTTTTTTAGTGATGCAATACAGATGGCTTTGTAGATATATGTATATAATAACAGCAAACAGTTCTCCTGTGAAGATGAGACAAGGTGTGAAGATAAGTCAGGCAAGAAGTAAAAGTATATTAGGCACAATGCTTCAATGAGTGACTGCAACATGACCTCTCACATCACAAATGCTCTCTCCCAGAAACTCAAAAGCTGCCATTTGCATACAAAGCAATGGAACAGCTGGAAACAAGTGTTTTTGCAGAGTGACTCTATACCCCCCACATTGGGGATAAGCCCCAGTTCGCCCAGAACTCAGACATACCTACTCCACAGTCACATAAGTTCCAAAAACAGAGCACAGTTGTCTCCAGCAATCAACAGGGCACAAGGAGTACATTTCAACTGAGTCACTACACTGTGTGTGTGTCTTTCGGCTTATCCCGGTTAGGGGTCGCCACAGCGGAACTCCGGTCCGCTAATGTTTGGTAGTGGATTTTTACGTGCCGAATTACCAGCCCTGATGCACAACCTTCAACGAAGGCACGCCCATTCACGCATGCCTCCACACAGAAGATGCTCTAGCTGAGAATCGAAAGGGACAACGTCTTGCTGTGAGGCGACAATGCTGCAAACTTAAAACTAATGTAAAAAAGGGAAACAATGAATACATTTATGAAATTACAGCAACAATTAATCAAACCAATATCCTCATATCTTCAACTTTACAAAAGAAAAAAAATTAAAATTTTGAACTTACTTCTTTATATTGTTCAACATGCTCATTAATGGCTTCTTGGCTGTAGAAACCTGAAATTCCTGATGGACTTGGGATGGGTAGAAGAAAACCTGAAGCGCATAACAGAAAATAAATAAAACAGTAAAATTCATAATTCTAGCGGGTCAAATAGTTTTCTACAGTTTGTTTTTACTACACCTAATATGCAACTCCTAGAACAAAAATCCTCTCAATCTACCATCTATGCATTTTTATTTGTAGGCATGAGAAAGTATACTGGACCTTGTGGTTATTACTTAAATAAAAAGAAATAGTATAATTTTTTGGCACAGTGCAAATACCTATTTAATACTGCTACAAAATTAGTTTATATCCATTATGCAAAGCAGTACAGAAAATGAAATGTGACTTCACAAACTAAGAAATGTACTTTTCCATGACAAGTGTTTGCATACGTCAAATTATTGTTTTTTTTTGTTTGTTTTTTTGCTTGTTTTTTTCAGCCAAGGTACAATGTAAACTACAGACAACTTCACACAAAAATAAACAATCCCATTCTGGGATTATTGATCAACTCTCCCAAATTAATGTTAACCCATATATAATTTTCACTAGACAGCAAACTGGTTAGTTGACAGAACCCATACAGTTAAGGTTGTGGGTGTTTGCATTAACCAGAAAAGTATCACCAATAGTGTCCCATGGGCGCTCTGTCAAGGTCATCTTCCTCTATGGTATATACTTCTCTGGCATGAAAACCAATACGAACAGACTATGGTTAAAGACGTTTACTGATGACTGCAAATTGATGGCATTTATCAAAATTCCATTATGATAATCAAATTCTCCAGCAAACAAACACACTCTTAGGTGTGTTAAATGGCTTATCCTCAATGCCATGAAATGCAGCAGAGTTTTGTTTGATCACTACCACTTATCATGCAGATTTCCCCTGTAAATCTGATAAACTCAGCAGAGACTTGGGCACTTGTGTCGACAATAGGCTCTCCTTTGACCACCACATCTCGCTGGTGGTTAGAAAAATCCTTCCACCTTGCACAACTTATCCCTCACTGCATCTCTTCAAGGTCCAAAGAAGTTACAGTCCCACTTTATTTCTCCTTTATTGAACCTAGTACTGCATATAATGTCCTGTTTAGCATGCATCTTACTAATCACCAAAACCAACATAACAGACTTTGCGGTTCTTCACAAAAACACTCTCAGTACCCTCAGCTACTCTGACGCACTAAAAGACCTGCCCTCTACTCAGTGTCATATAGACTCCTAAGGGGATTATCTCTGTTTTAATCTTCCTTGTTATGAACAACCAAGCACTCCTATAACTCTTTCATCTAAAGAGAACCAGTGATAAAGCAATAACCCACTCTAGAGACAAACCTGTACTACCACATCACCACCACCTCATGGTATGACAGGTGTCTAACTCAATGTATCCCCACCTTCTGGAATAGGCTGCCCTTTTATATTCAAGCAGGGTACTTACGTAGCAATCATTAAAACTAGTTAGGATGGTTGACTGAGAATTTTCACCTGGGAGATGCATATGACAATCTATTCAATGGGGGACACTGTTAGCCACCCACCAGTACTGAGTGATGTGACTGAACTCAATGGTCTCCTTTGCCATAAGCTTAATAAGAACCAAGGAAAATGAAACATTAACTATGCAGGGTAATCTTTATAATGCTTCATGCCCTGGTTGCAAAAGTACTTGGATTTGTGTCCCACAGACACAAGGATCATTTGATATGGATCATTTTCCCAGGCACAGTACAGTTGTGTATGTTGCTGTTACCAGTAACAGTAAATCTTCAAATTCTTCACTGCTGCAGTAGCCTATGTTTCCTGGCAAAGGATACAGCACCTGGTCAGCTTCTGACAGCTCTAATCACCTCCCACACAGTCACTCTGGCTGCCTATAGGCTAATTCCTTTTGGAACAAAACTATAAAAGCAGCTAGAGTGACTAAAATTCTCCAGGACTTTCTTGCCCCAGATGGGAAGAAAGGGGAACTCATGCTGAACTATCCAAAACAATACAAAGCTATCTAAACACTAACAACAAAAACTACAATAAAAGTTGCAACCCACACAAACTATGTACAACAAGGTGGGGGTAGTGGGTGGGTGCGGCTAGAGCAGCAGTGAAGAAATTGATCAACTACTGTTATGGGTAAGTGCAACTTAGAGAAATGCACTGTGTTCATCATTTTCACTGCTGTAGAAGCCTACGGGTGGATTAACAAAGCTTACTCAATGTGGGAGGTGGAAGAATAAGGGTCCAGGAGCCCCTGCAGGATGGTCTTTGCAAAGCCTGCTCAAGACCTAGAGAAGTAATCCAATATATAATACTTTGTAAATGTATGCAGAGAAGACCACACATGCCGTTGAAAAAGCTAAAGCCCTCTCGAAAGGGTCTTAACCCTGCCAGGAACGGTTTTGCCACAGTGGGAGTAACAAAACACAATAGCAGAGGAGAACCATCTAGAAATAGTCTGTTTAGACATGAATCAACTTTTCTTAGTCCTAGAATATGATATTAATAGCTGGTCAACTTTCCTGTAGGACTTGGTTCTGTCAAGGTAGTTCTTGAGTTGTCTATGTGCATCCAAGCTATAAAAATTTTTTTTTGTTTTTAGGATCTGGATAGAAAACTGGAAGACTGGTAGTTCGATTAAAAGTGAACTCTGAGAAAACCTTAGGCATGAATGAAGGGTTAGTACATAGAGTAAGCCTGTCTCTAAAGAAAAATAGATAGGCTTCCTGATCATAAGAGCTTGCAACTCAGATACTCACCTTTCAGCTGCCAGAGCAAGAAGTAGAAGAGTTTTCCAAGTAATGATCCTCAAAGCAACCAAGGAGACAGGTTCAAAAGGTGACAAAGTCAATTTTTCCAGCACAAAATTTGAGATCCCACAATGGAGGTATTTGTTTGCAAGGGAATTTTGTGCAACACCCTTTTCAGAAAGAGGGGAGAAAAAGGAGGACTCATGGGAAAATAAAGGCATGCAAAAGGCCAGAGGATAGTAACTCACACAAATATTTGAGTACCAGGGATAAAAACTTCCTAACAAAACCATGGTTATTGGCTAGGCACCAGCTAGAAAATCTTTACATCTGCCAACAGTAGCAGGCTTTCTTGCCTCCTTTAGTACCTGCTGCACTTCCTCATGAAAACGTTGCCTAGAGGGTATCAAAACTGAACCATCCAGGCAGTCAGCAGCAGCTGCTAGGTGTCAGGGTGCATCAAACTCCTCCTGTCCTGTGTGAGTAAATCCACCCCACAAAGAAGCTTATGTTAGTTGCCCTTGTCCAGTTCCATTGGAAGAGAACCAATTTTGCCTGGGCTAAAACAGAGTCATTGCAATGACTTTTGGTAAATCACTCTGAATCTTCAGGAGTACTTTGGATATCATTGGAATGGGTGGAAAATGATAAAGGAACATCCCAGACCAAGGGAATGAAACTGAATTGGTTCGCAATGCATGGCTGCAAGGATTTCTGAAACAGAATTTATCTAGTTATCTGTTTGAAAGGAGCCAAATAGATCTCTACTTGAGGTGTTTCCCACATCTCGATCAGTACCTGGAATACTTCTAAAATGAGCTTCCACTCATGAGGATCTGTCTAGGATCTGCTCAGTTTTTATGTCACTATGTTTTGTTCTGACAGAATGCAGGAATCTTAGAGAGTTAGGAAGTGCTGAAGAGCTAACTCCCAAGCAATCATTACTAACCGGCACAAAGGGTTTGACTTGGTACGGCTTTAAGTATCACATCACAGTGATATTGTCTGTAATCACCTGAATAGGGTCTAGTTTCCAAAGTTGATGTAGTGCTTTACAGCTTGAATTACAGCCAGCACTTCTTTGGCATTTATATATCTTGATCTGTCTAGCCTGTCCCAAAGATCTTACACTTTTACTCCCACAGAAACTGCACCCCACACAAAATCTGAGCAGTCTGTCAGGACCGACTGTTTTGGGGTTGGAAGAAAAAAAGGATGTCTAATGTTGAGTGCCACCTGATCCCTCCACCACTGCAGTTCTAACTTCACAAACCCAGCACTGGTATTTGAATCTAGTGAGAAAAGATGCTGGGTCCACATGTTTTTGAGGAACCACTGAATCTTTCTGATGAGCAAGCTGTAAGTGGTATCACTGGGATCATAGAAGCCAGAGGGCCTAATATCCTGAGGAATTGTCTGGCTGAAGCTTTGGATAGACGAGAAAACTTCAGGAATACCTAATGGTATGCGTCTGCCTTGTCTTGGGGTAAAAAAGCTTTTTTTTTGCATGAGAAAGTCTATTAGGCACCCTAGAAAAACAATTCTGTGTGACGTAGTCAGGAAGGATTTCTGTATGTTATCTGAAACCCCAGCTGGGTTAGGAAGGATGAAACCTTTACTATAAATTCCTGGCATCTAGGTAAAGACTCTGCACAAATGAGTAAGTCATCTAAATAAGGAAAACTATGGAGACCCAAATGTGGATCCCCTTGTAATCTGCAGTGAGCCACCAGAGGAGCTGGGCACTTTGTAAGCACTCATAGTGCAATAAATAGCCCAAAGGGTAATGCAGGGGATTGATAATACAACCCATATACACAAAATTTTTGGAACCTCCTGAATTTGTGTGCTATTGGTATGTAATGTTAAGTATCCTTGAGACCTAAGGTTACCATACAACAGTGGTCTGGGAGCAGTGCTAACACAGACTAAAGCATCAACATTTTGAATTTTGGAACCTTCACTTACATTGGTAAAAGAAAGATCCAAAACTGCTTATCATGAGTGCTCCTTTTTTGGGACCAGAAACATTCTGGAATAAAAGCTCCTTCCCATGTGTTCTGTGAGAACATGTTCTATGACTCCTGCTTCTAACCAGTGTTGGAGCATCCAAGAAAACAACTCTGTTTGGTTGGGAGGGTGAGGAGGAATTCCCTTGACAGAAGGGAGAAGAGACTATCCATTCCAAACTGCCAAGCTGGGGCATTAAGTGGAAGTGGAAACGAAGTTGGAGCAGGAAGAGGGGGAAAGGAAACCAGGCCACCAGTACAGTCATTTTGAAATTAGTGTCAGACTCTTTTGAGAAATGTCTTTCTTTTTTTTTTGGTACCCCCTGACATTTTTTCTTGGGTGTCTGCCTGTTATTAGAATGAATTCTCTGATTATTCTGTTCTTTGAAAGGGGTAGAGGATTTGGAAGGGAGGAATCTGAAGACCAGAAAATACTAGAAACTCCTTGTATTGATTTATCTCTCAAATCCCATTTTTGAGGACATGTAGCAGCATGCCCAAATAAAACATTTGTGTCTACTGGTGAACTCAAAATTTCTGATTTTAACCATCTGAAAAACCAAACAAATTTCTTCAAAACAGCTAAAGTGGAGGCACTGGAAACAGTTATCACTGCAATCATACACACTTTACAAGGTGTGTTTAGAAACTTCAACAGGTTATCACAAAATGATTTACTTAGGTTCATTGGTGTTTACTACGCTAATGACCACAGGGGCCTTTTTAAGCCTGGCCATGCATCCAAAATCTCTGACAAGTTCTGGTACCCTTGATAAGCATAAGAAGCAGCTTGGGAGACAAAACATTTACAAGCAGGGGCCTGGGAGATGCATACATACAATTACACGTATATCAGACCTAACATTTACCTTTCTCTTAGACAGTTATATTATTACTTATTACTACAGTTATTCTATTCACCACTATAGCAGCTGATTGTATAATAACTACAGGTGCAATAAGGAACCAATGTAATACTCATGTTCTCCATATTATGAGAATATCTAGCAGTTTGCATTGCACATAATGCCCTTGTAAACTGATAAGCTAGTTGTGATGCCTTATTGTTAATGCACTATTGTTTGATTATCTTGTCAGCTTCTCACATCCCTGACATTAATACCAGAGTTCAAGAGTCTAATCGCTTGAGGGAAAGAAATGTTCTTAAGCCTGGTCATTTTACAGTGTGAGCTGCAGTATCTTCTGCCAGATGACAGGCATATAAACAGTTCAAAAGCAGGGTGTGTAGGATCACTTGTTATTTTTGTTGCTGTGTCATGTACAGATTCTTTATCTTTGGAAGTTTGGATCCCGTTATTTTCTCCGCAACTCTGACTATCTTTTGTAGGGCTTTTTGATCTGCAGCTGAACAGCTTCCATACCACACTGTGAAGTTGCATGTTAGGATATTTTCTATGGTACCCCTGTAGAAGATGGGAGAGGATAGAAGTAGGTAGGCTTGCTTTCCTCAGTCTTCTCATGAAGTGCAGGCACTGATGGATCTTCTTTACTATGTGACTGTTATTGGTTGACCAAGAAAGTTCCTCTGCTATACAGACCCCTAGGAATTTTGTGTTCTTTACCCTTTCCACTACCTCCCCATTTATCATGAGAGGAGAGTGAGCTGGTTGTACTCTGCTGAAGTCTATTATGAGCTCCTTGGTTTTGCTGACACCGAGGTCAAGATTATACCTGGCACACCAGAGAACTCACTTCTTCCTTGTAAGCCTTTTCTTCTCCTTTGCCAATGAGGCACACAAAACTAGTGTCATCTGCAAACTTAATGATGCAGTTGGTGCTATATCTGTCTTTACAGTTGTGGGTCAAGATAGTAAACAGTAGCAGGCTTAAGAGACAGCCCTGAGGTACTCCTGTGTTGACAGTGATATTCTTTGGGGAATTCTTGTCCACGCATACTGTTTGGGGTCTTCCATTCAGAAAGTCCAGGAACCAATTGCACATGTGGTTATTAACACCTAGGTGGACAAGTTTTTCTATTAGCTATTGTGGGATCACTCTACTGAATGCTGAACTGAAATCAATACACAGCATTCTGACATAACTGTCCTTATTTTCTAGGTGTGTCATTGTAAGATGCAGTGCAACAGAGATGGCATCTGCTGTAGAGCTGTTTGGACAGTATGCGAACTGCAGTGGATCAAGTGCTGTTGGGAGGTTTGCTGTCAGCTGTTTTTTTACCAACCTTTCAAAGCTTTTCATGATGATGAATGTGAGGGCCACTAATCTATAATCATAAAGGCTACAAGGAGTGGCTTTCTTCGGTAGTTGTATAATGTTTGTATTTTTAAAGCACTTGGGTACCTTCTCTTGGCTGACTGAGATATTAAATATATCCATCAGTACAGTGCTTAGTTGTTCAGCACAGTCCTTTAACACCTTACTTAAGATGCTGTCCGGCCAGGCAGCCTTTCTTGGATTCACATGACACAGGATCTTTTTCACCTCAGCTTGGTTTAGAATGAGAACTTCATTGCCTGGGTCTGTAGGGAGTGACATTGCCTTGGAGCAGTTCCTCTCCTCAAATTTGCTGTAGAAGGTGCTCAGTCTATCCAGGAATTATGTGCTGTTCTCATATTGAGTTGATGTTGGCTTGTATTCGGCTATGGCTTTTATTCAATGACACATATTCCTGGAGTCCCTCATGTCTGTGAAATGGTTTTGTGCTTTCTTTCCATATGCCCTCTTTGCCTCCCTAATCCCTCTCTTCAGATTTGCCCTTGACACCCTAAGAGCTTCTTTGTCATTCATCTTGAATGCCACATCATGTTCTCTTACAAGCTTGTATACTTTGCCTGTTAGCCATGGTTTTTGGTTTGCTCTTATGATGATGTTTTTATTCAATGTCACGTCTTCTATGCATTTAGATATATATGCCACCACTGTTTCAGTGTATTCATCCAAAGTGATCTGTTGGTCGACTGTAGCAGGCTCTTTAAATATGTTCCAGTTTGTGTTCTTGAAGCAATCTTGGACTGTTGTAATTGCACCCCCTGGCCATACCCTGACTTGCTTCACAGTGGGATTTTCCCCTGATTAGTGCTGTTTTATATACTGGCATTAACATAACGGTAATGTGGTCTGAGCCACTCAAGTGCAGATGTTGCACAGCTTTGTATGCCAACTTAATATTAGTATGTACTTTCCCACATGTTGGTAATACTGACTTATCTCTGCCCGATTTAAAGCTCCTGTGTGCAAAATCCAGGTTTTTATTTTGTAGATCACAAATTGAGTTATAGAACGTATTCAGAGTTTCACTAGTGTCTGCACTTTGTGCTATATACACTACTATCATGATGATGCCACTGAACTCTCTGGGAATATAAATGGGTCTGTATCTCACTGTTAGGAACTCTATGCCTGCATAGCAGTGGCTCAGTACAGTGCCACAGTTTCTGCACCACTTGTTATTTACATACAAGCAGACTTCCCCTCCTTTAGACTTTCCACTGAGGGCATGGTCTCTGTCTGCATGAAACAGAGTGAGTTCTTCCAGTTGTAGTGCACTGTCATTAATGTTATTATGCAGCCAAGTCTCTGTAAACATAAATACACAAGTGTTTCTTACCTTATTTTGAGATGCCATTTCCAGCCTTATGTAGTCCATTTTATTTTCCAGATAGTACACATTTGCTAGATGTAAGGATGGCAGTGCAGGCTTTAATGGATTTGCCTTCAGTCTAGCAGTGATTCCAGCCCCTGTTCATCTTCTACTGGTTCTCTCACATTTTGTCCTCGTGATCCTTTTCCAATGTGTTGTAGAAGCTACTAATAGCTGTTTTCGGCATTTTGAGCCAACCAGTGACAGAATTCCAAGATCTTTGATTGTGAAAGTCGTTGTAGGCCTGTCAGACTCCGCAGACAACAGGCTGACCATCCAGCTGCACAACAAGCATTATTCTTTAACTTCCAATATGTTCTCTCTGCTGTAAGTGACTGCACCTTCCTTTAAAGCCTCAGAAACGTTTTTCAGTTTTTTGGGTGGAAAAGAAGACAAATACTGCACATTTCTCACTCAAGCAAATGCAGCCACTGCCACACAATGTGCCACCTTTTTTTTTAGCAACTAGTAACTTACTAAAATAGGTTCATAGGTTCGTACTAAGCTAACTGCCCTTGCGAGCCATTTTAAGCCTAGCCAATTATCACTTGTGCGAATCAAACCCTGCACCTTGTGTTTGTAAGACGAACACCTTAACCATTAGGCCACCATCCCAACCCCAATTTAAGGATCAAAGGACTCCCAAACAGAATCCACTTATACACACAATGCAAAAAACAACCACAACACACAATACACACACCAGTGTCTCAGTTAATTAGACCATAAGGTGTAACACCATAAAACCTAATGTATTAGTCATAGGTGATGCCATTGTGAGACACACGGATGTTCCCCACAACAGGCTGATAAGGAGCGGGTTACAGTTAACTGCCCATCAGGTGCTAGGATCAGTCAAGTCTCTCAAGCACTCAAGTCACTCACTCACGACTACCTGTATGATTCCATCATAATCCATGTGGGGGTGAATGATTTGATACATACATCACTGGACTCTATGAAGAGAGACATGACTGAGCTCTCAGATTATGTCACAAGCAGCTATAAGCCTAGCATTAAGTAGCATTATACCTTCTCCAAGGATGATGCCAAAAAATAAACAAAAACGACTGACATTAATAATTGGCTTAGCTTCTGGTTTCAGTCCAAGGGGATCCAATATCTGTCATCCTGGGAAGACATGACTGGCAGGCCACGCTGCTTTGCCACAGATGGTTTGCACCTGTCTCCTCTAGGCTTTCAGATACTGGCAAAGGCATTAGCCACCCCTATTGTGCCTTTTTTAAGCAGTGTCAAAATAACCAACCTCCCAACACAACAAAATCCTTTCTAGATAAACCTCAAGTTGCTGCTGCTTAAGGCTAGGACACTAAATAAGAAACTGCAGTCCCTGAAAGCACTACTCACTTTGGAAGATGCTGATGTCTGTGCAGTCACTGAGTCGTGGTTCAAAGGCATGGAAAGCACCCCGGCCATGCAGGGCTACAACGCCTTCCATAGGTTCAGACCACAAACTGATCATGAAAGAGCCAAAGGAGGAGGTGTAACCATCTTCATTAAGGAAAAGTACACCTCAAGACTGGTTTAACAGTATGACTCTTCTGAGCCAGTCCATGTCCAATTAACTATAGGCAAAGCCCCCTACCACATCACGGCTAGATAGAGGTCCCCACCATGAAACAGGAAAAGCATACTGCATACCTGGACTTACTGGAGTCACTTGCCATACAGCCCAACACCTTACTCATTGGTGATTTTAATTATCCTACCACCAACTGGGAAACATACACGACCAAACATGCTGACTCAGAGGTTCTTGGACTTTGTCAGTGCAAATGTTCTAGAACAGCTAGTCACAGCACACCTGCAAGATGCTCAAATGTCCTCTACCTAGTACTCACTAACATGGGAGAGCATTGCACCCCCTCCCTCCATGGGATGTCCTCCCTGGTATAGATAGATCATAAATCAGTCTTGCTCGATGTAATTATAAGACCAGATACCATCATCAAGCATAAAAACGCTTAAGAATTTTTCAGACAAATTACCTCCTACTAAGTGATGGTATAAGATGTTTCAAAGTCCCCTCAAATGCAGATAACATGGACTCCTGTGCAAAGTTGTACACCGATGCCCAGTATAACCACTTAAGCACTTATAGAGAATCTGCTGTACCAAGCAGATTAAAACCAGGTCTTGCTGAAAAAAAAAACAAGCTGATCTGGCGGAGCCCCAGTATAAACAGGCTATACAACAAGGGAAAGAAACTAATGTCCAAGAACAAGAGGAAACTGGCTCAGCAGAGGAGGAAATCCCTCTTTAACTTAAAAAAAAAAAAACAAATTACATTTTGTCAAGTCCTTCAAAGCTAATTGCAAAGCAAAAATAGCCTCCCTAGCTAAGGATAATCACAAAGCATTCTTTAACTATGTCCAAAATCTAAACAGGAATACCTAGTTATGTGCCAAACTGGTTGTGGATGACAACACCCATACTCAACCAGAAGTAATAGCCAACCTGCTAGCTGACAGATTTGGAGCAAACGTCGCCCCCCTGTCCTCTACTCTCATCCCCCAAACTATACCTGCCTCCATTCCTCAGCCTATTATCTCAAGAGAGCAGGTTATCTTGGTTCTCTCGAATTTCAAAAACACAGCATCAATGAGAACAGATAACATTTCAGGTTGCCTTTTAAACAACACATAACATGACCTAGCAGACCCACTTGTATCCCTGTTTAACCAAAGCCTGCAAAATGGCTATGTTCCGGTGGAATGGAGGACAGCACCAGTAATCCCTCTTTACAAATGGGAACCATCAACTGACCCAGGGAATTATAGGTCCATCAGCTTGACTAGCCTCATCTGCAAGGCCATGGAAAAAATCATTATGGACCTAATTAACAAGGACATAGGTAATCTCCAAACTCTGCACTCAACACAGTTCAGATTTATTAAAGGTAGATCATGCCTGTTAAATATGGTTGACTTCTTTGGGAAACTCACCAAGACCCTGGACAAGGAAAAGAGTGCATATCACCTATCTCGACCTAGCCAAGGCATCTGACACAATCCCCCACTCAGGTATTATACAGAAACTCTCCCAACTGGGAATTAACCCCTACATTACCAGATGGGTAGCCAACTGGCTCACCGACAGGGCACATACTGTCAAAGTGGGTGACTTCATCTCTAGCAAAAGACCAGTTAACAGTGGCATACCACAGGGTTCTGTGCTAAGTCCCTTACTGTTTGGAATTTATTTCTCAGAAGTCCAGAGAAACTTGGTCAGGCTGTGGCTGACCAAGTTCACTGACAATTGCAAACTGGAACCAATCGTGGAGTTCCCTAATTATGTTAATATACTACAGACAGGATTAATGCAGACAAATGATTGGAGCCAGAGCCACAGATTAAACCTAAATGCAAAAAAATGCATTAATATTCCCTTTGGGAAAGATTACATTATAGATAGCATCCTTCCAAGTCTAGACTCGGTGGTACATGATCTGGCTACTCGGGTTGACAGCAATCTGAACTCTGACCACCACATATCCACAGTAGTAAGGAAATACTTCTATGGGGCATATCTTATAAGTATAGGCATTGCATCTAGATCTAAGGCTTTTATAACTCCATTATACTCTGCCCTCAAGACCAATAATAGAGAACAATGCTCCCTTTTACATGTACCTCACCAGACACCTGAAACAGCTGGAGAGACCACAGAGGTTTCTCACCAAGAAATTACAGGGTACACTAAAATCTTATTTGGAAAGACTGAAAGCTCTGTCACTGTATTCTGTCTCCTACAGGCTGCTAAGGAGTGACCTGTGCCTGGCTTACAGGGCAGTCTCTGACCCAGTCTTGATGAAAATACTACACATTCGTAAATCAAATTGCATGGGAGTCACTCGCTCCAGGGATCTTAACCTAGTCTCTGACATAAACAGGTCATGGTGGAGATATAGAGACATCTCCCAGAGACTGACACTTCTCTGGAACAAGCTTCCAATCCATGTGAAACAGAGCTCCTCCCGGCCCTATCTCTCTTCAAATGCAACCTATATCAATCGACGGACAGATGCAAATTCACTCCTGGGGTGGCACCCATGTTCTTCCTGGTCAGAGGAAGTCAGTATTAACTACCATAGACCCTTACTTCTGTGAATTTCACTCACCTACACACTGACAACTGGGGCAATTCAGGATAAATATGGCTAGGCTTGTAAGGGCTCTAGGGCCATTAGCCTAGTAACCTTCTGTGAATTTCACTCACCTAAACACTGACAACTGGGGCAATTCAGGATAAATATGGCTAGGCTTGTAAGGGCTCTAGGGCCATTAGCCTAGTAACCTTCTATGAACCTATGAACCTGTGGCTGAACACATACATTGGATTGCACGATAATATTTTGGTAAGACCATACAGAATTAAATTACATTATCCAGCTGACTTCAAGTGCAATTTTGAGGATCAATGCAGGAAAGGTAATGGACACTTGGTACTGTTCTGTGATTACTGACAGCATCCCAGATATCAGCAATCAAGAAGGAACGACTGTTGTTTAGTATGAGAATGCTTCAAATACTACACTCACAACTGAGGAACACTATTTTGGTATTTGCTGCTTTGAATGAGACAACTACAGCAAGACTCAAAGATGTACTTCTTTAGACTCTGCAGCATCATCACTTGGACATTAACTATTGTCATGGACAAGGATATGACAATGGCAGCAATATGAAAGGGAAACAAGTGCAAGCTAGAATAAAATAGACAAATTCTAGGGCATTTTATTTGCCATGTGCCTGCCATAATATAAATGTGAAAGTCACTGAAGAAGCACATTTATAACTTCAGGTTTCTTCAGATGTCTGCAGAACATTTACATCACCTGCTCAGCATCAACAAGCAAATAGCAGAGCCTGAAAAGACATTTAACGTGACTGTCAAGTCACTGTCAGAAACTTGCTGTGAATGCAGGCTAAAGTCTACAAAGATTATATGGCTTCAGCTGAAAGGAACTGGGGAAATATTGCAGGAGACAAGTATACAGTAAAGACAACTGATGCTGCACCATATACATACCAATAGATGAAGGGACAGTGTTCAGAACTGGTCTCATACAATTTCAATGTATGTCTACTGGTTTGGTAGGATGTGTTGACAGGTAAATCATGCACAGTGCTACCCACTCAAATCAGTTGACATTTCTAGCTGTGTCAAAGTACTCACTTCAACTATGGTCATACTGAGAAAATACGGACAGAGTGGATTAAAATGCACCTTGTCTGAAGTCTCCAAGACTGCGCAAAACTGGACTTTAATACTGCATTCCAGCAAAAGAGGTAGAGAAAGGTGAATCATTTCTTTGACAATGAAGGCGCCAATGAGAGAGTGCCAGAATCAAAGTTAAACTTCTGGTGGATTTTTTTAATGTTCTGCTGGACACCTCACTACTGTCCATTTAGAGACTAGTTGAAACAGCTGTCAGAATTTGATAAAACCTTTGGTTTTATAGCCAGCATTAAAGCACTAAGTAATGTTGCTGAAGACATCTAGCTAGAACAGTGCAATGCTCTGAAAGAACAACTGACAGGAGAGGTAGCCACTGTGATACTGACAACTCTGAACTTGTGCAAAAACTGAAAACACTTCTGGAATGGTCAAAACTGATACTTCACCACTGGATGTGTCGCATTTCCTCCTTTGCAAACAGTTGCAAGAAATCTACATAAATAATTTTGTCACAAATCACATTTGTTTGACAGTGGATATTACAATAACTAGTGCAGAATGCAGCTTGTCAAAACTGAAACTCATTAAGACATCAGTCGCTGATAAGCCATAGAGAGACTATCTGGCTTAGCTATGCTCTCCACTAAGTATGAAGTAGGACAACAGTTATCATATAGCAGCCTTCTTAAAACTTTGAAAAGCTCTGAGCTTAATGGTAAAAATCTGTATATGTACACATCCTTTATTCTTTGCAGTATTGTTTTTGAAAATGTGCTGTGCTGCGCAAGTAAATGTGTGTGGATAGTGTGCAAGTAAAATTTTGGATATTTACTTTATGCACATGGACTGTGGCAGATCAACTTGTATGAAAGTATACTTTCCTTCTGATCCTTGTTTTTACTATAACTCACTTTTTTTTTGTTTTTAATACAGTGCTGAGATGCACGATGAGGTGAGAACAAAGAATGCACTTGAGAGTCTGGCTTGTATAACAATACTGTGGTCCTTACCCAGCCTGATTTGTTTTCTTGCACCAGCAGGTATGACCACCAGCTAGGACAATAAATGTGATGAGGATAAGGAGCAGCAGGATTCATGGATGTGGTAAGGATAATTAAGAATACCAAGAGTCATTGTCAGTGAGCAAGGATAGCTAGGAGTAGCAGGATTTTTGGATGGGATGACAAGGAACGGCAGGATTTGTGGATGTGGTGAAGACAAGAAGGAGCAGCAAGCTTACTGGATGTGACATCTGGGAGCAAGTTAGGTGAGCTGATAATAAGAACAGCTAGGAGTAATCAGACTGCTGCATGTGATCAACAATGAGGAACATAAGGATCATTAAATGCGACTAAAATGAGGGACACCATGACTGCTGATCTGGCACACTAAAGGAGAGGCAGAAATTAGATAACCTGAAGAGCTACCCACATACTGGTGGGAAGTCTGGCACAGTCAAGGGACGGTAAATATGTATCAGTGAGTACTTCTGTATCTCTGCAGTCTCTGGTTTTGTGTCTTTGTGTATGTAGTTTCTGTGCCGTTACCTTTAGGGTATCTCTGGTGCTTTCTAAGTGCACGTTCTGTGCGCTTCTGTGTCTATAATCCATGGCTTTGTGTTTTGCGTGCCTCTATGTAGCAGTCTAGTGTTTGTGAGTGCTTGTGCTTCTCAGTAGCTCTCATTGGCTTCTGTGTGTCTCTGCATCTATGGCTGTGTTTATGCACCTTTCTCTGAAATGACTGTGGCTCTCTTTTGGACCACTCTGTCTCTTTTGTGTATGCAGCATTTTTGCCTTTCCCTTTTGTGTATGTCTGTATCTCATATGTCTCTGTGTCACTGTAGTCCCTGTGGCTTTTTGTCTTCTGTGTTTCTGCCTTGTCTCTTTCTCTCTCTCTCTCTCTCTCTGAAGCTCTGTCTGTCTTGTTTTTTTTTTGTGACTCGGTGTCTATCTGTGTGTGCCCACTTCTGTAGTCACTATGTTTCTCTGTCACATGTGAATCCACCTGTAGTATCTGTGGCTCCATCTTGAGCGTGTTTCTCTCAGTCTCCCTATCTGCTCTTCTCTTGTATGCCTCTGTGTCCATCTGTCTGTAGCTCCATGTAATTCGTGTACATGGTGTCAGTCTTTGCCTTTTGTGTTGTTCTGTGATACTGAGTGTGCTTTTTTTGTCTCCATTTCTGTGTATACTCCATGACTTTGTGTCTTGTGCACGTCACTGTGGCTATCTTTTGCATGTCTGTCTGTGTCTTGCTGTAGCTCTGTCTGCTTTAGGCTTTTGTTTACCTCTGTATCTATATGTGTGGATGCCGCTCTGTAGTTGATGTACCTGTCATGTACGTGTCTCTGTCTCTCTGTAATGGATTTATGAGCAATTGCATCTTTATCAATGTAGGTGTCTGCTTCATGTCTGTTGCATGTCTGTGTGAGGTTTGAGTCTGTCTGCATCTGACTTTTTCTATGTCAGTCAATATGACCATGTTGGTTTGTTTGTGTGTCAGGCTTGGTAGCGTGTGTGAAGGTGTCTGCATCCCTGTCTTTTTTGGTTTGTCTCTCTTTCTCTGTCCATCTCTCTCTTTCTGCATCTTTATATGGGTTTGTGCACCTCTGTGGATGAGCTCTCTCACTCTCTCTCTCTCTGTAGGGGTCTGTGCAACTCTTTATGGCTTTCTCCTTCCCTGTGGATGACTGTGGGAAAGTCACCTCTCTGTGTGGGCTTCTGTGTCCCCCTATCCATGTTACTCTGTGTCTCTGCATCTTGTGTGTGAAAGTGATTTCTGTTTGAGTCCCTATCGTTTTGGGTTTGTGTCACCATAGTGCCTCTCTCTCTTTGTACATCTCTTTATGGGTTTGTGCATCTCTGTGGGTGAATGATGATGAGTCTGTTTCCATGTGCATCTCTATCTGGGTTTGTGTATCTCTGTGGGCAAATGTAGAGGAGTGTCTCAATGCATGGTTGATGCAAGACCATGGAACATATTATCATGGAAGTTATAAACAAAGACTTTGGCAACCTTAAAACACTGGACCCCATCCAGTTTGGGTTCGTGAAGGGCCGATCTTGTCTCCTGAACCTGACTGACTTCTTCAAATCAGTCTCCAGGGCTGTGGACAAGGGTAAGGCAGTCCACAGAGCCTATCTGGACCTCGCCAAGGCCTTTGACACCATCCCTCACTCTGGAATCATAGATAAAATTACTAAGCTGGGCATTAATCCCTACGTCACTCAATGGGTTGCCAACTGGCTTACTGACAGAACCTGCACTGTAAAAGTAGCTGACTCCAAATCCAGCTCCAGACAAGTGGAGTACCTCAGGGTTCAGTCTTGGGACCTCTCTTGTTTGACATCTACTTCTCTGAAGTACAGGCCAAAACTAAGGGACTCTGGCTAACAAAGTTCACAGATGACTGCAAACTGGGAGCTATTATTGAATTCCCCAAATGATATGGATACTCTATAAAAGGGCCCTACAGAAACAGATGCTTGGTGCCAGAGCCATGGGCTCACGCTCAATGCCAAGAAATGTACAGTTATCCCCTTTGGGAAAAAACATGTACCCTTGAATTACCACATAGGTGGCAGTACACTAAACACCGAAAGTGTGAGAAGAGACTTAGGGACACAGGTGGACAGTGGTCTCACCTTCAATAACCACATCGCCACAACAGTCAGGAAATCCTTTTATGTGGCACACATCATCACTAAGGGCTTTTCATCCAGAAAAAAGGAGGCCATTGTCCCACTGTACTCATCCCTCATTAGACCCCATTATAGAATACAATGCCCCATTTGGTATGTACCTCTCAAGACATCTGCAACAACTGGAAAGGTCGCAGAAATACCTCACTAAAAGAATCACAGGCCTAAAGCAGATGCCCTATGCTGACCACCTTAAAAACTCCAGCTATACTCTGTCGCATATCGTCTACTCCAAGGCAATCTCTGCTTAACATAAAAGGCCATGTCAAACCCAGGGCTGTTGGACATGCTACACTTAAAGAAATCCCAATCCCTCAAAGCCACATGCTCCAGGGATCTAAACCTTGTCATCACAATAAACAAAACTTGCTGGAGGGATAGGTTCCTGACCCCGTGACTCCCCAGACTCTGGAATAGACTACCCATACATGTCAAGCAAAGCGCCTCTTTGACCCTCTTCAAAAGGAACCTTGATGATTGGATGGGAGAAAGGAAATTCACCCAGGGGATCAAGTCAGTAGCCCTGCTAGACCGGGGTTCAGGGAAGTAAATAGTGTGGGAAGAAATAGCCAGGGAATTGTTATGGCTAGGCTTGTATAGGCCCTAGGGTCGATAGCCTAGTACCAACCTATGAACCTATGGTTTTGTGTTTAGGTGAGCATGGGGGAGGTGTATAAGTGAGAATGTGGGTGAGTGTGAGTGTGAGTGTGTGTGTGTGTGTGTGTGTGTGTGTGTGTGTGTGTGTGTGTGTGTGTGTGTGTATCCTGGGCAAGTGTGGGTTGATGTGGGTGAGTCTGGGTATGTGACAGTGTGGTTGAGTGATGATGTAAGTAAATGGATGACTAGAGTATCTTAGGATGCATATCTGTAGGAGTTTGTGCATGTCTGTGGATAAATGTGTGCCTCTCAGTCTCTGTGTGGGTTAGTACATCCATGAGTATCTGTATAGGTTTATATATATTTGGGTGAATGTGTCTAAGTTGCATGGGGCAAGTGTATGGGTGAGTGATTGTGGATGTTTGGGTGAGTGTAGGTGTGAATGGACATCTGACAGACTGGTTAACTTATTATGGTTCACAGGCATGTCATAATGTACCAACAATAAAACTGAACAGCAGTCTGTGCGAGCGTGTGTGTGTGTGTGTGTGTGTGTGTGTGTGTGTGTGTGTGTGTGTGTGTGTGTGAGAGAGAGCGTGTGAGGAGAGAATGATCCTTTGTGGGATCTGTTCTTTTCCTGTGGTACAAACCTAAAATTACAGCAAGTAAAAGCCAGTTTCTGTATGTGTGAATGAGCCTCTGTTGGTCTTGGTCATCTCGACGTGGTAAAAAAAAGACTTGCGATGTAATGGCACTGTAACTACAATTCAGTCTCTGTGCAGTTGCCAGTTATTTTGTTGAAGGGTACTTTGAAAGAATATCTGGCTGGTAAAGTAGATCAAATGCAATAAGATCAATATTATACAATCCAAAACTAAGAAATAGAATCCACGACCAGTCAGCACAGGAACACAACGTACTTTAATTTAAGCGCTTTTCGGCACACAATAGATAGCCTTCATCAGAATACAAAGTACAAATAAATTTCACTCATTTTATACAAAAAAAGGCGCCATAATTAATCAATAAATTAATTAAATAATTAATTATTCATACCAAAGACACAATTTTAAAGACAAAGGGTATGTTACTGAAAAAGATGCGCTGTGGAAATAAAAAGATAGGTCTCTGTAAAAATACATATAACTTCCAACCATTTTGTCCTAAATCTACTTCTAAACACTTAGTAAATACAAGTGTGTATTCATTTATACGATGTGACCAAAAACAACTGGATACTTCAAGGTGTAATAGTTAAGTTGCTAATCATAAAAATATATAAAATTCATGACTAAACTAGATTGAAAAAATAAAAATAAAAATAAAAATGAAAATACATGAAAATAGTCAATGAAACTAATCAAATTTAAAAATGTATAAGATAATGGAAATTAAGTGTGTTTCTCAAATATTCAGAACACTTCATAGGGACAAACTAGTTCACTAGTCGTAAACTTTATTTATCATATTTATTCAATTAATTTTTATTTATGTAAAATAATAAATATAAATTAATCAATTATAATATTGAAGTTAATTACCTCACCAAACTTCTTAACTTTAATAAGACACCTATTGATAAAGCTTCATTAAGGCCTGGATAGTTACTAGCATTTAATTTGATTTGCCATTTCAATTCTAGCTCTAACAATTTAAGAGAATAAGGACCCCCTCTAGGATTAATGTTTAATCTATCTATGATCAAGAATTTAAATACATGGTCAGGGAAACACATAATGTGTTTTGCCAATATTATACAATGACTGGCCATTAACATTCCAAAAAGTGCAATCGGATTGGCAAGCCCAATCTGCGTGCCCGTTGTAAATCAGAGAATACACCAACGGAAAAAGGTCCAGTCTCCTAGACTTTTTTCCATTGGTATATTCTTTAAATTTTATTTTTATTTCTTAAAAAATAAAAATAAAATCTTTACTCCCGACTCCAGACATACCAGAGAGGCAACATGGACAAAATGGTAGGGAAATCAGGTACTTTAATTAAAACTAAACACATGGACCTGATAATCCTTGTATTTCTTCAGTGCCGTCTCTCTCCTTACCCCTAAACTATCCCAAAGTTTTTTTGTTTTTTTTTTAATTTAAAAATAAAAAAAAAAAAAAAGTAAAACGGAGCAACGGAGATCTTCTTGTCTCCGTCGCTTACTTTTCCGAGCACTGATGTACTGGGTATGTGTGGGAACGCAAGTTCCAAATGCATGCGCAGTACATCAGATAAGGCTCAAGGAAATGTCCAGCTGCAGAAGGACAGCACGTCGCCCTTATACAAAGACATTATTTAAGAAAAGTAAGTTGTTTTTTTCTTAAATAATGTCATTGTATAATAGCAATAACCTACATCTGGGTGTGGGCAATGATGGATTTACCCACGGTTGTCTTTGGTCACTTGGGTTTCACCCTTGTGACCAAATCGCATCAACCATGGATAAATCCAACATTACCCACACCCAGACGTGGGTTACTGCTATAGTATATTTCTTCTTATAAGTGGATTGGCATTAGAGTGTATGTTAGTGTTTTGTGTGTAAGGTGAGAGTAACGATGTGTGTGGGAATCGATTTTATTTTGTGCATTTGTGCAATTGTTTGCTGGTTAGGGTTATGGAAAGGGTTAAGCAATGGGATTAATTAAGTTATATGTGTCTACAAGTATCTGTGGGTTAGACTAAGGGTTTGGTTAAGGGACAGATGTAGTGTTGGATGTGTCTGATGGTGTATGTGAGTGCGCATGTGTGTCTCTGGATATGTGGTGTGTGTGCCTGCCTAGTGGTAGTGTTGGGGAAAGTTTTTATTTTTTTAATTTGCAGTACTTGGGTTAGCACATATGAGTAAGAGGAAATCACCACAATCATACATGATAATCCTAAACGTGCCCTGTCTGTGCCACTAACACTACACATTAATTTATAAAAAAACCTTTTGCCCAAACAGCATCAGCATTCAGACAAGTTTGGTCTGAACTGATCATTAAGGTTAGGGTTTAACAACAGTAAAAGGATACTACTGGTTTCCATTTCCATTCTCTTTGTTTTCGGTTATTTCGTTGTTCAGTTAGTAGGTATCTTTTTTTTTACATTGAAGTTTTTGTCATCTGATGTTTTCAACTGTAATAATCTGCATACCACTAACACTTTCTGGTATGTGCAGTACTGTGATAACCACTGAATGAATGCTGAAGAGGGAGAAGAAGGTTACACACACGAAAAGCCTGGTTACACTTACATAGCATGAAACATTATTATTTTAAAAATCTTATATTACATTTGCATGTGCCATACACCTACAGAAACCACTCAAACAAACCACAATCCATTATGTCCCTAATGTGACTGCCTTTCTGCATTTCATTATGAACAGGACTAGAATACCCAAAAAGTAAGTCATCTCAGAAAGACATAGAAAACCTGCATAAGCATGCAAGCATATGCACTTGCAACTTCAGGTGTCAAAAACTACATAGTCAACAACAGAACAGCCATGAAAATGCACCACACATTCACAGTTCCAGCATGAAAACAAATGGTGGCTTAACACTTTTATATTACAATTAAATTTTACTTGCATTTCAAAATGTTTGCTGTTGAACAGTGAATTCCCAGTTGTGAACAGTCAAGTAAAATTAATCTAAATAAATAAAGGATGTGAACCAAAAGCAACAATCTAAGATATGATAAACAAAAAAAGTAAAGATTAGAGTAAAAGCACTTATATGCAGAGCATCTCAAGAAAAATAATAATGGTTTTATGGCTCTCCCACACAAACAAATGTGTCCAAGAAATGCAAACAAAAGAAATTATCTCTTATTATACAAAAGCATTGTTATGGCAGCAAGAAGACTATGTGAAGTTTTAGTCTGCATAGCGGACACCATTCCTTGGGTGAGCAGTAAAGACAGCAAAGGGTGATCTTACTAAGCAGTGGCTACACCAAAATGCTTACTGGAGCACCCCAAAATTCAAACTAGAATTAATATTGTTAGCACTAACAGATAACCCATTTCTAGATTTCTGTGCTGAATTAAAATAAAAATCAAAAACTTCCACTTACCTCAGGGATATTTTTGAGTGTATGGTTTCAGAAGTAAAGGAAGAAAAATTGTTACATTTGCAGAAAACATCTACATTAGCTCATTTCCAAGAAAGGAAGCCGTGATTACAAAGATCCCTAAAGAAGGAAAAGGCCAGAGTCTTTTTTGTCATATAGGCCAATATCCATATTAAATCATGATACGCTTTTTATAACTACTGGCAAAGAGAGTAGCACAAATGGTTCCTAGACAGATAGGGATCAAGGTGGGTTTCCTTTAGGTAGATAAACTTTTGATACCGTATTGAAGACTTCACTGTTATTGACAAGAACATAACAGAGGGGCTTATTGCTAGCAAGTCTTGATGCAGGGAATCCGGTCTTTGACAGGTTTGAGGCATATTAACTAATGCAGGCAACTGTTACTGCCCTTCGGATTTACTGAGGAATTTACTGTACTAAAGGCAGTAAGCAGGTGAAATACAGAATTAAAATACATGTGGATTGTTACTACCATTTGAAATACCTACATAAATGAGGCAACAACAGTTGTGATCCGTTGCTGTTGCTTGCCTTATATTTGCTGTCCTTGATGCACTGAAGATGTTGGACTTGAAAGGATATAAAAGGCAGGGAGAGGACTTTAAAATATAATTTTCGAATAACATACTGATTTATTTCGCACAGCCTGAGAAAGACATTGCTAAGTTATTTCAGGTGATGAACACATTTTGTAAAACTCTAGGCTATAAAGTAAATCAAATGAAGACATGTGCAATGGCAATTCTTTATATATCTTCCATCAGTGACTTTGCAAAGAAAATATGATTATTTATGGAAGAATCAAGTACTTAGGGATATGGTTACAGAAAACATTAGAGGGGTCCGTAACGACATGAAAAGATGAGGATCAGACTAAGATTTGAAGATGGAAAATGACAGCTTTAGAGTCTCACTAAAGAATAAAAGCAGTGGTGGATGTCTTAATGCTGCCTCTCTTGTTGTTTGCTTTCCAGGCATTTCCAGCACAGTTGCTGGTGAATTTTGTAAAGTCCATCAATAAGGGATTTTATCGGGATGTGATAACCCTACAATAGCCTTCACTAAACGAGTATTATCTAAGGAATGTTGAGTATTAAATATCCCTAGGCCAAAGATATACTTGCAAGTGAATTTTTTTTTGTTGTTTTTGCTTATCTTTTTTCTATTCAGAGGTTTGATGTGAAATGGAAGCACTTACGAAATTAATGATGGGAAATAAAGAAAACTTTAAAAAATATATAAGGGGAATAAGAGCATGGACAGGCGAGAGTTATATTATACAGTGAGACAAGAAATAGACTTTGTGAAAAGTTTGTTAAACACAGAAGAAATGCATGAGTGGATTTAACTATATACTGCAATTTTGGAGAGTATGATAGTAATACCAGATGAAACATATTTTAGTGCTAGAAAGAAAGGAAAACAAAAGGGATATACTGGGAACAATGGAGATGTTTGAGGGGAATGGACACTTGGGGGGGGCAGGTACAGAACTATGGGTTTCTGAGAAATCTGCAAATTTAGCTTGAGGAGATAATTAATATAAATGAACTGCTGGGACTAAAAGATCTTTTCCTAGGCGTGCCTTCAAAGACATTACTATTGATAGTGGGGGGAACCTACATTCAAGGTTAGGTATGACAAAGTAGTAAGGGGATTAAACTTTAAAGAGGGGATAAGCTGATGAAAGAATGCAAGCTACATTTTTGGGGGAGGATTGGAAAAAGATAAAAAGACATAGCAGAATATATACTTAATGACCAGTTATGCTGCAAAAAATCACACTGTTTCAGAATATCTGTATGGAAGTCTTAATACAAATATTTCTAAATGCCACAAAAACTGAGGAAAATGTTTCCTAATGTTGATGCCTGCTGTAGGAGATGAGAAAAGGGAGTACTGGGGACATGGGAGAATATATTTGTTGTGCTTAAAGTTGTGATGCTTTAAGTGTGAATTGGGACAGATATTTGGGATACTGAAGGAATAAGTGCAGATAACCAAAAAAATGAGTGTTAGTGGGCTACAACAGGTCTAAATCAGTTCAACCAAACAGCTCATCATCGAATACCACAACCCCGAACTGCTAATCATGAAATCTACAAACATTGAAAGCTCAGCACAGCAAATTTTTTCCCTGGGAAAAATTTCACTGTTCCGAGAAACCCACACACTACACAAGCACACCAAAAAAACAGCAATCCACACACATACACTTAAAATCCTACATCTAACCCTACACTAAACTGTACATACAGTACTATCTATCCACTATCCTTAACCCAAACCCTAAAGTCCGTCACTATCGCACGCTCACCTCACCTGTGCCCTAACCCTAACTCACATACCCCGCCCTCACCTGTGCCCTAACCCTAACTCACATACCCCGCCCTAACCCTAAAGTCTATCACTATCGCACACTCACCTCACCTGCTCCCTAACCCTAACTCACATACCCCGCCCTAACCCTAACGTCCACACAATCGCACACTTACCTGAACCCAACCCGTAACTCTCCACCACAGTGCTGAAAACAGCAAAGACACAGAAATGGACAACCAAATTTGTTCCCTAGGAAAAAGTTTGGTTATCTGCAGCTTCGCTATTTTTAGCATTCGCTGTTTTCAGATCGATATTAGACCATTTGAAGTATTAACACTTCGATGATCTAATATAGACCCGGCTACAACAACAGGATTACATGTAATAAGTGCATACATTGTAATGATAGCTACTAAAAATCTGTAAACTAGAAATGGAAGTATGGACAACCACCAAAAGGGAGAGAGGTTAATGTTTTTTTGAGACGGTCTGCATACGGCATCTGTTTGAGGCCTGTAATCCTCTTTGTGAGGTATTTCTGTGGCCTTTCCAGTTGTTGTAGATGTCTTGTGAGGTACATACCAAAAGGGGCATTGTACTCAATAATGGGTCTAATGAGTGCTGAGTAGAGGGGAACAATGACCTCTTTTTTCCTGGATGAGAAACCTTTTGTGATGAGGTGTGCCATGTAGAAGGATTTCCTGACTAATGTGGCGATGGGATTATCAAAGGAGAGACTGCTGTCCACCTGTGTTCCAAGGTCTCTTATCACATTTTCGGTGTTAAGTAGACTACCGCTTATGTGGTAGTTCATCGGTACAGAGTTTTTACCGAAGGGGATGACAATGCACTTTTTGGCACTGAGCTTGAGGCCATGGCTTTGACACCAGGCATCTGTCTCAGTGAGGTCCTTTTGTAGGATGTCCACATCGTTAGGAGTTTCGATTATGGCTCCTAGTTTTCAGTCATCTGCGAACCTCGTTAGCCAAACACCTTCTGTGTTAGCCTGTAATTCAGAAAAGTAGATACCAAACAGGAGAGGACCCAGGACTGAACCCTGTGGTACTCCACTTGTCACTGGTCTGAAATCGGATTTGGAGTCTGCTGCTTTCACAGTGGGGATTCTGTCAGTGAGTCAGTTGGTAACCCATCTTGTGACATAGGGATTTATACCTAGTTTAGTGAGTTTATCTATAATTCCAGAGTGAGGGATGGTACTGAAAGTCTTGGCAAGATCAAGATAGGCTGTGTGAACTACCTTACCCTCGTCTACGGCTTTGGTGACTGCTTCAAAGAAGTCTATCAGGTTTAGGAGACATGATCTGTCTTTTACAAACCCGAACTGGGTGGGGTCCAGAGTCTGGAGATTACCAATGTCTTTGTTTATATGTTCCATGATGATACTTTACATGGCCTTGCAGACCAGGTTTGTCAGGGTAACGGGGCGGTAGTTCCTGGGGTCTGTGGTGACTCCGCCTTTGTGGAGTGGGACAACCATCACTGTGCGCCATTCAGTGGGCACAAAACCTGAGGTGAGGCTATGATTGAACATGGTACTTAGGTGGGGTGCCAGTTCGTTCTGTAGTTCATGTAGCACGCAGCCTGGGATGTTGTCAGGTCTCATGGATGCTGTGTTCTTGGCTTTGGAGAGTGTGTTTTTTACCTATGCAGCCGTGATTACAGGAACATTGCCTGCTTCTGGTATAGAGATGGGCCCTTTAGGGGGTGAGAGGGGGTTAAAGTTAGTACTGAAGCTATCTGCCAGGATGTTGGCAATATCTATTGGTTCTGTATATTTAGTGCCACTGTGCTGTGACTCAGAGCAGATCTGAGTGTTGCCATTGAGATTCTTGACATAGCTATAGAATGCTTTGTGGTTGTCCTTAGAATCAGTGGTGATTTTATTTTCGTAACTAGCTTTTGAGGATTTTATGAGACATCTCAGCTTCTTACTGAGGCTGATCAGGGAGTTACTCCAATCATGGGATTTTACTCTTTTTTTGCAACAGTCTCTTTCTTCTGTTGTAGAGTTTGTTTATGGCAAGGGACCACCAGATTGGCTTCCTTTTTTGGAGGATAGCATCTTGGTTCTGTTAGGGATAGCACGATCAATTCACTCATGTAAGTGCTTATACAGTGCATTTGTGTAGGATTCAGCAGTCATACCTATACTGTCCATCTGCATGGGTGCAGTGAAGTTTGCTGCTTCTGTCTTAAGAAGCGTGAAGTTGGCTTTGGAGAAATGTTTTATGGTGGTTTCCCTAATGCGGGGTGGGGGTGGGATGTGGATGTCTAGGGTGATTAGCTCGTGGTCGGATCTGACCAACGAGGAATTGACCTCTGGTGTGGAACATCAGTCACCCATGTTGGTAATGACCAGATCTAGGATATTGCTGCCCCTGGTGGGGGTGTGGATAAGTTGATCCAAGGCAATGGAATTTATGAATTCCAAAAAAACGTTGAGCAAAAGAGTTGGTACATGAGTAGTTTCCCCAGTTAATGGTGGGGTAGTTGAAATCGCCCATTATTAGGGTGTTGGGTTGTACCCTAATATTTTCCAGTGCATCAAGAAATGAGGAGTGGCAATCCTGGGGCATGGTGGGGGATCTGTAACAAGCTACAATTTGGATTGCGGTCTTGCCTAGAGTTAGTTGCACTTGGATAATCTGGGATGCATTATGCTGAGCAACTAGCCTGGAGGTGTGGATATCCTTAATGAGTATGGACACGCCTCCGCCTTTAGTGTTTCAATCCAGGTTAGGTGGCTGAACAGTGTGGTATGAATTATAGCCTGGTAATGCAGGGGTGCTCTCTGAAGCCTTGAACCAGGTCTCTGTCACTGCACAGATGTCGATGTTCTCCACTTTAAGGAGTGCCTCGAGTGAGTGCATTTTGAGGTTTAGACTTCTAGCATTGAGTAGCATTACCCTCAGATTATTGTAAGTACTAAAACTGTCTTCAAGATGCCAAGTTCCAGACTTTTACAACTAAATATGAAAAATATCTGTAGCATGCATAACCATATGGAGTGTCCCACACCTGTGCTTGCAATGTGATAATGACTTTTAGTAATGTGAATAACAGTGACAGCTGCCAGTGATTTTACCTGATAAGTGCTAGTGACTCAGTGTTATACTGTAACTGCACAAATAATGTGTTTTGACTGCAAGATTCTGCATGCTCTTACAAAGGTGATAATTGCTCCACATAACCTTTTGAGCAAACATTCATTACATTCATGGTGCAAGTATTCTGTAAGACTGAGTCATTACCATCTGTCAGGAAAAGGCAGGAGTAGGGTTGTAAAAGATTTATAACAGTTCTGTATTACTTAGCCCTTCCTGTCATCTAAATTATACATGACTAATAAAAACAGAAAAAAATATATTGCAAGATGGTTATTGGCATATTGTCTTGTACACGGTAGCACTCTCCTCAAAGAGTTGTTCTTACTCAGAATGTTCACCAGCTCCCTACCACAGTTATTTGCCAAACTAAGAAAAATATCATAATTTACATAACACAATTCATAATCTAACGGTTATCTGTACCTGCACACAGCATACAGATAGTTCCTTTACAATCTGAAAATGAAGTGCTACTCAACATGTGTACAAGTTCCCTAGCAGTTCTTTTCCTGTGTTGTAAGTAGTGACAGCGGTGTTCATAAAATATAACAGCAGAGAGTTTTACTTACCATACTGGTCCTACTTGGGCATGGCTGTTTTCCATTTGTTCTCACTAGCTGCATGCTACCAATTTACCGTGCACAGCTGTCATCACGCCATTGTGGAGATCAGTCAAGAACAACGCAATGCCATCCTCAGTTAGGTGAATGCCATTGCTTCTGAAAAGGTGAACATCTTCTGCGGTGATGATGTCATGGTCGATTGTTGATCCACCGACCCTGTGCATCAAGCCACATATGAACCCATTCTGTAAATGTCTGGCCTTGTGTGCTGCCTGTTGACTGTTTGCTGTTTTCCATATCTGGAGAGGAATTATGTCAGACCACATAAAATGAAAATGTGGCCACTACGACTGCAGGTGTTCAAAAACTGTTCTGATTTGAAAACGTAGCCTTCCGAGTGGGTGAGTGATGACATCATTCCCTCCAATGTGCAGCACAAGAATGTCAGGCTCAGGGTAGATGGAATACTTCACTTGCAACAACTGCAGGAGTCTGTTCCAAGACATACCTCTTCTTGCAATCCAGTATACCTTCACACTAGATGTGGGGAAGCTCAGGTTGTAGTGGTTTTCACTTCTGGAGGCATGACTGGCAGCCCAGTGAATGCAGGAATGGCCACACACACCCACTTGCCGTTCTTCTGCTCATGAAGCCATGTCACTGTTACAAGGTGGATGCACCTGCACAAGAAACAAATGCAAAAAGGTTACTACTGATGTTTGAGAGATGTATTGGAAGACTACACACATATATATATATCTATATATGTATATCATATCCATTACCTGGTTAGCCCATTCAAATCTTCACTCCTATCCACAGGGGCATTATTCTTTTGATAAGGCACATAACTGGTGATGATGATGCAGAGATACATACCTACCACCCTTGAAAACACCAAATGACACACAATGAGTGATGCTGCAGAGGTACATACCTACAAGCTGCGAAAATACCTAAATATACACAATAACTGACAAGGGGGCACATGTAAAGAGAAAAAGCAGGGTAAGGACCAACACTCCACTAATATGCTGAGGACAAGCATGGGGCTTCAGCTCATGGGTGTCTGAAGTGTCCCATACCTGTGTTGGCTGCCCACTCAGACTGCTGGTAGCAGCAATGACTCCTGATTGCATGCAATGCCAGCACTCTGCCTTACCTCTGCCTTTTCCATTTACATGTGTCCTTTCGGCAATGGCCATATATATCCATATATGCACAAACATATATATATATATATATACACACACACACACACACACACACACATATATATATATATATATTTATACAAATATACACACACACATTATATATATCTATATATATATATATATATATATATATATATATATATATATATATATATGATGACAAATCAGGGGGTTTGGAGAGTAGGTAGTTGAGAAAAAATGAAAAAAAATGGACAACACAGATGGAACATTATGGTGAGTACATAACTTCTTTATCGGATGTCTGAGTATGCAAAAGCACCAAAATGAAACTTCTCCCCAGTGACCCCTTCCGCAGTCTGTCCTACTATGCACAAGCCACAGAATGCAACATTTCCATCAATAACCTCTTCAGCACCCCTGCCAAGTATGCACAAGAGCCAAAATGAAATATTTGCCACGTGACCCCTTGAGTAGTACGTCATTATATGCACAAGATCCAAGTACAGTTGTGTATACTTACCATAAATGTAGATGTTCAAGTGTATTCACTGTTGCAGTCATTACATTTGGGTAATCTGCTGGCCGGTTGCCCTCAGTCAGCCTGAATATCAAAGTCTTGGTCCTGCGTCAGTTGCTGTCTCCTCTTCCATGACGTCAGGTCGTCAGGGGTATAAAGCATGCAGCCGATGCCATTTTATTCAGTTTTTCTTGCTCCAGATGTGTCAGGTGCCCCCCAAATGGGGAGAACATATATATATATATATATATATATATATATATATATATATATATATATATATATATATATATATATATATATATATATATATATATATATATATATATATATATACACACATAAATAAACAACAATATACAAGTAAATGCATTTTTAGCAACATAAACTTTTCCTTCATCTAAAAACAAATACACCACAAAAGCTTTAGAATATAGTGAAGGAAAGAGAAGTTCTAGAAAAAAGAGGGATGGCGGGTGGGTAACCCGGACTGCAACAGTGAATACACTCGAACATCTACATTTATGGTAAGTGTACACAACTGTACTATGTTCTTCGTGTTTCACTGCTGCAGTCATTACATTTGGGTAGAATCCCAAATCTATGGATGGGAGGATGGAGCTAAATAGCATTAGGAGCGGCTATAAGGCCCTGCAGAATTGCAGTGGCAAAGCCTGCCCTGGACTTAGAGAAGAGAGGCAAATGATAATGCTTTGTAAAAGTATGAACAGTGCTCCAAGTGGCAGCTTCTAGAATGTCTTTGGTTGGAACTCCTCTGAGAAAAGCTGCTGAGGTAGAAGCAGCCCTAGTGGAATGTGACCTGATTCCCTTGGACACTGGTTTACCATGATACAAGTAGCAGAAACAAATGCAGTGGCTTATCCACTTAGAAATAGTCTGCTTTGATATAGCTTTCCCCTCTGATCCTGCAGCAAATGTCACCAGTAGTTGCTCAGACTTTCTTAGAGAACTGGTGCTGTTTAAGTAGAATTTTAGTTGTCTGTGTACATCCAATGAATGCAGAATCCACTCCCCCTTGTTCTGCAGATTTGGGTAAAATGTTGGCAGGTGAATAATTTGGCTAAGAGCCACACTGGATACCACCTTAGGCATAAAGGAAGGGCTAGTCCTGAGGGACACCCTGTCCTGGTAAAATGTAATAAAAGGCTCCACAGCCATGAGGGCCTCTAGTTCTGAAACCTTTATTGCTGAAGTGATTGCCAAAAGGAAAGCTGTTTTCCAAGATAAAAACTTTATATCTGCTGTAGCTGCTGGTTCAAAAGGAGGCAGGGTGAGTTTTTCCAGCACAAAATTGAGGTCCCATGCAGGAGTTGGTGATGATCTGGGAGGCCTTAAATTTTTGGCTCCTCTAAGATACTGTTTTAGCAGATGATGAGAAAAGATGGGAGGGCTCCCTGTTGTAATGAGCCGAGATGGCAGAGGCATTGATTTTTATTAAAGAAAAAGATAGGCCCTTGTCAAGCATCTCAGTCAAGTATTGTAAAATCTGAGGACTATTTGGTTTTGCTGTGTCCATTCCTTGTGCTTGGTTCCAAGCACAGAATCTCTTCCATTTATCAGCATAAGATTTTCTAGTACTAGGCCTTCTGACTTCCAAAATTACATCCATCACAGATTTACTGAGAGGTGTTGTTTGAATAATTACATGATCTGCCATGCTGCCAGGTTCAGAGTTTGGAGCTGAGTGTGCAGAATTTGATTGTTCTGCTGAGACAGTAGATGAGGTACTTGAGGCAAGTACCACGGAGGGATTTGAGACATATTCCTTAGAATTGGGTACCAGTGCTGGCGAGGCCAGTAAGGAGCAATTAGGATAATTTTTGTTTTTTCCTGTCTGACCTTTAGTAAGACCTTGGGGAGAAGAGGCAGAGGAGGAAAGGCGTAGACTGAAAGGTTTTTCCATCTGAATGATAGGGCATCCACTTTCCATGCTTGTCTGTGATGAGTCCTTGTGCAGAATTTGTCCAGTTGATAATTTTGGGGAGAGGCAAATAGATCTGTCTGGGCTCCCCCATTTCTGTTACCATGCTGAAGACTTGCGGATCCAGTTTCCACTAGTGAGTGTCCATAAGATTTCTGCTTAGGTCATCTGCCAGAGTATTTTGTTTTCCTAGCAGGAAATGAGCTTGGAGATGTACTTGGTAAGAAGGCTGTGTCCCACAATACCATGGCTAGTCTGCAAAGGGGGTAGGAATGTGTACCCCCCTGCTTGTTTATGTACCACATAACTGTGGTGTTGTCGGTCTTTATCAGTAGTTGTACTGGATGAAGCAAGTCCTTGAAGGCTGTCAGAGCATTCTGAACAGCTAGCATTTCTTTCTGGTTGATATGCAGATGCATTTGTTTTGGGTTCCATATGCCCTGAATGCATCTCCCCGCCAGGTGAGCCCCCCCCAAGCATAGTCTGATGCGTCTGTAGTTAGGGTTTGGGTGACAGGGGGTAGAGTGAAAGACCATCCCTTGTTTTGGTGACATATCTCTGCCCACCAAAGAAACTCCTGTTGTAGGCAGGGAATGAGAGGAATCACTGTTTCCAGACTTTGACAATGTTGACTCCATAAAGTTTTTAGATACCATTGAAGTTTCCTCGTATGCAGTCTTGCATATGGAATTAGTAGGATGCAGGATGCCATGAACCCCAAAGCCTGCAGAATTTGTCTTGCAGATAACTGGGTTTTTGTTGCCATCTGTTTGAAGTATATAGTCAGTTGCCTTTGTTTGTCTGGCGTAATGTAAGCCATCTGGGCAGTTGTATTCAAGCTTGCACCCAGGAATGTAATTTTTTGAGAGGGTACCAGTTGTGATTTATTTTCGTTTACTGTGTACCCTAGGCATGTTAGAAGCCTTTTTCCAAATGCCAGATGTTGAAGAAGAATGTCCTTGTTTTCTCAGTCGTCCAAGTAAGGATAGATATGCATGCTTCTTTGTCTGCAAAATGCAATTACTGGTGCCAGGCACTTTGTAAAGACCCTGGGTGCAGTAGATAAGCCAAAGGACAGTGCAGAGAATTGGTAATGCATTAAGCCAGCCTTGAAGCGGAGGTATCTTCTGCACAATTCCCTTATTGGGATATGCAGGTATGCCTCTTTTAAGTCTAGAGTCACTAACCAAGCATTCTTGCCCAGCATGGGCAGCAGCTGTTGTAAAGTCAGCATTTTGAATTTTGGAATGTCCAAGAACGTGTTCAAAATCGACAAGTCCAGTATTGGACGCCAAGCATTGCCTTTTCTGGGTACCAGGAACAGTCTTGAATAACAAACCTTGTCCTTTTTCCTGTTCTGGTACTGGTTGAATAGCCCCCATATCCATGAGGGACATAACTTGTTTCTGAGCCTCTGCCCATTGATTTTGTGGCAGATCTGGCCAACCGTTTGGAATTGGCAAAGTATGGAAATGAAATCTGTATCCCTTGGGATACTATGTTTAATACCCTGGGTTATTAACTGCCAATTTTGAGCATGACGTGCTAATCCTCCCCCCCCAAGGGGGCTGCCAAAAGATAAGTGCTTGGTGATGGTAGAGGGAAGTCATTGAGACTGCTTACTGTAGGGTGGTACTTTGTTTCCTCCAGATTTGGAGGTAGAGGCACCCCATTGCTTTGACCTGTAAGAACCCTGTGTTTGGTATCTAGAGTCTTTTGAGCACCTGGATTTGCCTTGAAAGGCTCTGCTGGACACAGGAAAGGACCAATTTTAGTAGGCCAGTGTCTACTGTATCTGGGTGGCTGCACTTGTAAGAAATCTTTTACATTTTGCATAGATTTAGATTTGTTTTCCATTTTCTTTAAAACCTCTTCTGCCTTATTACCAAACAGAGTATCATGCTGTAAAGGTGCATCCAACAATTTAGCTTTAACATGATCAGGCAGATTTTGAGACTTGAGCCAGGCATGCCTTCTAATCACAGATCCAGCAACTGCGGCCCTGCAAGAGGCCTCCAAGGAATCAAAACCACATTGCAAATTATACTTTCCAACCTGTTCTGCTGCAAGCAATAATTCCTGTAATTCTTTATTTTCCATACAATCAGAAATCAACATCACTTTCTGTTTCAATAGGCCTATAACATGCTGTTGATATTTAAGCATATGAAACTGGCAGTTTAAGGCCCTAATTGCCAAGGTTGTAGACGTGTAAACCTTCTTTCCCCATCTATCTAGCGCCCTGGAATCTCTATCAGAGGGGGTAGGGTGTTTGGCTGTAGAGGCCTTTACACCTTTGGGACCCTGTGAGATAGTTTCAGGATCAGCAGCAGGATTTTTGAATAGGAATTTGTGGGAGTCAGGAACCCTGTAATATCTGTCTGGCTTACTAGGAGCCGGAGGTAGGGAATCAGGAGTCATGCTTGATTCCAAAAACACGTCATCAACAATGTCTAATACAGGAGGTATAGCCAAAGGCCTAAGCCAAGAAAGAAGGAAATCCCTAAGCCTCTTTTTTGATTCAGAGAAATCCTGACTCTCCCAATGAAAATGTTCCCTTAAAGTATGCAAGGTTTCTCCAAAAGAATAATCCTCAGGAGGAGATGCAGATGGAATGGATTATTTTGCATCTGAATCCTCATAGGGTGGTACAGAAAATTCATGATCAGAAGAAATAGAAACCTGATCTGAAGATTCATATTCAGTGTCTTGCCTAAGCCTCTTAGCAGTGGGGGGGGGGGATTGGGAACCCCTGATCATGGTAATTAAGTCCTCAGCCATTTTGATCATCTGTTTTTAGGCACTTAGTTTTAATTGAAGACTTCGGTTCTGAAACTCGAATGCAAAAATTTCAGGAGTCGGCCGACCGGCACTTGCAAACTGCTTCTGCTTTGGGCACTGCGCGGCAAGAAAGACTGAATAAAATGACGTTGGCTGCATGTTTTATACCCCTGAAGTCATGGAAGAGGAGACCGCAACCGACGCATACCCAAGACTTTGATATTCAGGCCGACTGAGGTCAACCTGCCAGCAGATTACCCAAATGTAATGACTGCAACAGTGAAACATGAAGAACATGGAAATATTACCCCAATGACCCCTTCAGTAGTATGTCCAAGTATGCACAAGCACTAAAATGAAACATTTGCCACTAGCCCCCTTCAGTAGTATGTCCAAGTATGCAAAAGCACCAAAAAGGAAACACTACCCCTAATGACCCCTTCACTAGTATGTCTGAGTATGCACAAGCACTACAATGAAACATTTGCCATGAGTCCCCTTCAGTAGTATGCCCAAGCATGCACAACATATTTCCTTTCCTCATTTTAGTGTTCATGGTGGAGACAGTTTGTAAGCATGAGTAGCTGGCAAGCAGTGCATTAGTTCAAGCACATCTCTCACATAAAATAGCAAATTCATGTACTCATTGTTCATCTTACAGCATATCACATTTTGCCTTGTGTTTTTTCTAAGCAATATGTGGATCAAGAAAAAGTACAGTTGTGTACACCTACCATAAATGTAGATGTTCGAGTGTCTTCACTGTTGCAGTCATAACTGTAGGGTATTCCTGCCGGCAGGCAGCCCGAGGTCGGCCAGAATTCCAAAGTTTGGGTCCGGCGTTGGCTGTACCAGCAAGTACCCTGACGTCAGAACGTAGAGGTATAAGGCTGACAGCCAACGCCATCTTCTCCAGTCTTTCTTGCCCCAGATGTCAGAAACCCCCAACAAAGAAACCAAAAGGTGTCCAAATAGAAACACAAATACACCACAAAGGGAATGGAAGAGAGACCAAGTGAAAATAGAGGGATTGGTGGGAGGAAACACGACTGCAACAGTGAAGACACTCGAACATCTACATTTATGGTAGGTGTACACAACTGTACTATGTTCTTTGTGTTTCACTGTTGCAGTCATAACTGTAGGGTAGAATCCCAAAGCTGTGAATGAGGGAGGAGGTTATGCAGAAGAAGGGGCAGCTAGAAGGCCCTGCAAAACAGCAGAGGCAAAGCCTGCCCTAGACTTAGAATACAAAGGGAGATTATAGTGCTTAGAAAAAGTATGCACTGAACTCCAAGTGGCAGCTTCCAAAATGTCTTTGGTAGGAACTCCTCTGAGAAAAGCTGCTGATGTGGCAGCTGCTTTAGTAGAGCGACTTCTAACAATACCTGGAATCTGTTTCCCATGGTGACAATAACAAAACCTTATTCCATGAGCAATCCATTTGGAAATAGTTTGTTTAGAAATAGCCTTACCTAGAGAACTGGAGGCATAAGAGATAAGCAATTGTTCAGATTTCCTGAAATCTTTAGTTTTGTCCAGGTAGAATCGTAGTTGTCTGTGCACGTCCAATGAATGCAAGATCCTTTCCCCTTTATTTTGAGGATTTGGGAAGAAGGTAGGAAGGTGAATAGTCTGATTTAGAGCCACTTCTGAAATCACCTTAGGCATAAATGTAGGATTGGTCCTCAAGGAAACTCTATCTTGGTGGAAGATGAGATATAGTTCCACAGCCATGAGAGCTTGCAACTCTGACACCCTTCTAGCAGAAGTCAATGCTAATAAAATGGCTGTTTTCCAGGATAAGAACTTGATATCCAAAGCAGCAGCAGGCTCAAAAGGAGGCAAAGTAAGTTTCTCCAAGACATAATTAAGATCCCAAGCAGGAACAGGAGGAGTTCTGGGAGGTCTTAAATTCTTAGCTCCTCTCAAAAATTGTCTCACCAGCTGGTGAGAAAAGATGGGAGGATCAGTGTTGAAATGAGCCGAGATAGCAGAAGCATGGATTTTGATGGAGGAAAAGGAGAGGCCTTTAAGCAAAAGGTCTGAGAGGTAAAGTAAAATGGAAGAAATATCAGGCAAAAGAGGATCTGAACCTCGATTCTGCATCCAAATACAAAATCTTTTCCATTTAGAAGCATAAGATTTTCTAGTGCTAGGCCGCCGAGCTTCTAAAAGAACATCCAAAACTTGTTTGGGAAGAGAAGAAGGAATCAAAGGCCCTTGTAGAGCCAAGCTGCCAGGCATAGAGTCTTGATTTGAGAGTGTAGCATCTGACCCTGACGCTGGGACAGGAGAGAAGGTATCAGAGGTAGAATCCATGGAGGTTCCAAGAATAGGTTTTTCAAAGTTGGATACCAAAACTGCCTTGGCCAATTTGGAGCTATCAAAATGATAATCTTTGGTTTGTCCTGCTTTATTTTCAGTAACACCCGAGGCAGAAGAGGAAGAGGAGGGAAGGCATATCACGAAAGATTCCTCCAGCTGAATGACAGGGCATCCACTTTCCACGCTGTTTTGTGGAAGGACCTGGTGCAAAAGAGAGGCAACTGATGATTGAGATGGGATGCAAACAGATCTATCTGAGGACAACCCCAAACTGCAGTAATCCTGCTGAACAAGTTGGGGTCCAGCATCCATTCGTGAGGATCCGACAGGTTTCTGCTTAGGCTGTCTGCTAAGAGGTTCTGTTTCCCTGGAATGAATTGAGCTTGAAGATGCAGATTCAGATTTAGAGCTGTGTCCCATAAACTCATGGCTAGTCTGCAGAGGGGGTAGAGTGAGAGCCCCCTTGCTTGTTTATGTACCACATGACTGTGGTGTTGTCTGTACGAACCAGAAGAGGCCCTGGATGTAAAAGATTCTGGAAGGCTAGAAGAGCATTTTGGACTGCCAACATTTCCTTCAAGTTGATGTGCCAGGGAAGATGCTTCTTTGTCCAAGAGCCTTGCTGGCAAATGTCTAGAAAATGAGCTCCCCAAGCATAATCCGAAGCGTCCGTGGTTATGATCTGAGAAGGTTGAGACAGACGAAAAGGGTTCCCTTCGTTTAAAGCACAAGCCCTGGACCACCAAAGGAATTCTTTTTGGAGGCAGGGAAGCAGTGGAATTGTTGTGTCCAGACTGTGGTAATGCTGTGACCATACACTCTTTAGGTACCATTGAAGTTTTCTCATATGAAGCCTTGCATTTGGAATCAACAGGATGCAAGAAGCCATGTAGCCCAATGCCTGCAGGAATTTCCTTGCAGTGAGCTGAGTTAAAGTAGCCAAGGTCTTGAAAATTGAGGCCAGTTGTAATTGTTTTTCTGGAGTGAGGAAGGCCCTTTGTGAGCTTGTGTTTAGAAGAGCTCTTAAAAAAATCATTTGTTGAGAGGGGATCAGATGTGACTTTTTTGTGTTCACTGAAAATCCCAGAAGAAGGAGTAGACGTTGAACAAACTGTAGGTGTTGAAGAAGAAGATCCTTGCTGTCCGCCTGAATAAGACAGTCGTCCAGATAGGGGTAAATATGAATCCCTTGGAGTCTGCAATAAGCTACTACTGGAGCCAGGCATTTGGTAAAGACTCTGGGCGCAGTAGATAAGCCAAAGGGCAGTACAGAGAATTGAAAATGCCTCGAACCTGCCTTGAATCTTAGGTATTTTCTGAGTTCCTGCCTGATGGGGATGTGTAAGTAGGCTTCCTTTAAGTCCAATGTCACCATCCAAGCATCCTGGGAGAGCACTGGAAGAAGTTGTTGTAGAGTAAGCATCTTGAATTTTGGAATGTCCAGATAGGTGTTCAATACTGAAAGGTCCAGAATAGGTCTCCATGAGTTTTGCTTTCTTGGGACCAGAAATAGTCTTGAGTAAAAACCTTTTCCCATTTCTGAAAGTGGAACAGGTTCTATAGCTCTCACGGCCAATAAAGCGTCCACTTGATTTAAGGCCTCTGACCATTGATGTTTTGGCAGATCTGGCCAACCGAAAGACCTTGGTAGAGTATGAAAGTGGAACTTGTAACCTCTTAAAATCACGTCTAAAACCCATTTGTCTTGGGTAATATGTGTCCAATTTTGGTAGAAAAGAGAAAGTTTTCCTCCGAGAGGGGCTTCCAGGCAAGGAGGACCTGTAGCCCAACAGAGGGAGTCATTGGGTTTGCTTCCTTTGTGATTGAGATCTGTCTACTACCCTTCTAGGGGATGAAGCAGACCATTGTCTGGACCTGTAAGAGGCCTGAGCCTGAGTCCGGCCTCTGGAGCATCTATATCTTCCCCTTTGAGGCCTGTCAGACGTGGGAAAAGACCAATTTTTGGAGGGCCAATTTCTGGAAAATCTAGGAGGCTGAACTTGTAAGAAATCTTTAACAGTCTGCATAGATTTCGCTTTATCTTCCATCTTTTTAATAACCTTCTCAGCCTTAGACCCAAACAAAACATCATGCTGAACAGGGGCATCTAACAATTTAGCCTTAACCTGCTCAGGTAAAACTCTGCTCTCGAAGCCAAGCATGTCTCCTGATAACAGTACCAGAGGCTGCGGCCCTGCAAGAAGCCTCCAAGGCATCAAATCCACAATGTAAACTAGGTTTGCTAACTTGTTCAGTTGCATGCAAAACATCCTGTAATTCCTTATCCTCTGCACGTGCAGGAAAAGTAGAAAGTCTTTGCTTTAAAACAGACAAAAGAAATTGCTGATACTTGAACATATGAAACTGGCAATTTAAAGCTCTAATAGAAAGAGTAGCAGAAGTATACACCTTTTTGCCCCATCTGTCCAAAGCACGAGAATCCTTTTCAGAGAGAATAGGATTTTTAGATGAAGCGGCCTTAGCAGCCTTGGAACCCTGAGAAATAGTTTCAGGATCTGCAGAAGGGTTCTTATACAAAAATTGATGGGAATCAGGGACCCTGTAAAATCTATCCGGCTTAGAAGGAGCAGGCGGATAAGAGTCAGGATTCAGGTTAGCTTCAGAGAAAGCATCATCCACAATATCAAGAACAGGAGGAATAGCCAAAGGCCTGTGTTGTGGGAGAAGGAGAAACTCCCTAAGTCTCTTCTTAGTAGCAGAATAATCCTGACCTTCACAATGAAAATGCTCTCTCATCTCATGCAAAGTCTCCCCAAAAGAAAAATCTTCAGGGGGAGAAGCAGAGGGAATAGAATCCTCTGCATCAGAATCCTCATAGGGAGGAAAAGAGTAATCCTGGTCAGAGGAAGAGACTGAAGACACAGAAGCCTGATCAGAGGAATCCAAAGGAATATCCTGCCTAGGCCTTTTATCAGGAGGAGGGTGGGAGCCTCTAATCATAGTAAGCAAATCTTCAGCCATTTTTAACAATTGCTTCTGGGTCTTGGGAGCTGAATCCGAAGAAGCTTGAGAAGAAACTCTTGGCTTAACAGGGGTCTTTGACTTTGCCTTTGTCTTTGTAGAAATAGTGATATGAGAAGGCCTGAAAACCCCCTCAGAAGCCGGTACCTGCACAGCGGTTCCGGACCCATCTGAAGAAGCGACGTCCGACGGTCCTGCAGCAGCTAAAGTACTAGGCCTAGTTGGCTCCCCATGGGAGTCCGTGTCGGCCATCGGTTCCGAAGTGGCTGACGACAGGGGCTGCAAAAGCACCTCACTGACGACAGCAGAACCCGAAGCTGGCTCCGGCTGCAAAGTATCCTGTTTGGACCTCAGAGGCCTATCCTTGTCCTTGCGTTTCTTGTGAATTCCGGTTGTCGGTAAAGTATCCGACTACATCCTATAATTGAACCGTCTACCGAAATAATTCAAGGCCCAATCATACCTACGCTTAATAGTGCGAGAATTAAACCTGGCACAAAACCGACAGCAAGAAACGTCGTGATCAGGGCCCAAGCAAGGAAGACAGTAAGAGTGGAAATCTTTATGAGGTATTTGTTTTCCACATGATATACAATTATTAACTTTTTCTGACATCGGAGGAGCAAGAAAAAGGTTTCCCCAATGGGGTACTTAGCTTGAGAAGAGAAGAAGACGACTTCGGACTGACGACAATCAAAGCACGTTGTCCGGATTCCGCCAACCAACAATTTGCGAGCTGCTTTCCACCGCACGGCAAGAAAGACTGGAGAAGATGGCGTCGGCTGTCAGCCTTATACCTCTACGTTCTGGCGTCAGGGTACTTGCTGGTACAGCCGACGCCGGACCCAGACTTTGGAATTCTGGCCGACCTCGGGCTGCCTGCCGGCAGGAATACCCTACAGTTATGACTGCAACAGTGAAACACGAAGAACATCTTACCTTTGTAAAATCACAAAAACGCAGCCTTCAATCTTGCAGGACAGTGCAGCTCTGGACTTAACAAAGCATTCCTTGTGTTTTTCCAAATCAGTAGATGGAAAAGTTATTTATTTGTCAAACTGTGAACATAACTAGCACCATGGAGAAAAGAAAACAACATGCAGGACAGTATATGTTGAGTCAATACATTGCAGCCATACCATAATGCTACTGCAAATGTTTGAGTAACTGTCTACAGACCGTGTGAAATAGCTAACTGATCGCTCCTGGTAATATACTTACATGGTGGTTACTCTTTATGTCGGACTTAAGGAACATATCCACCACTGGAAAACCAAGTAACTACTAATGACAACCTATTATTCAACATTTTTAACCAAGAACATAGCAAAACTGTTGACACGCTACAAAAAAGCAATCCAGCTTCAAAATAAATTAGTGAAATTTAGTGCAGCAATTAGAACAGAATTTGAAATGTACAAAACATAAGCAGATACATTAGGGCTCCCTCATGTTGCAAAATCCTCGCACTGCAAGCTGGGTAACATTACATTTATAACTAGCAAAAAGGGAGTCAGTTAAGGAGCTAGGACAGAGACATGATTATAATTGCTAGGTTTTTGAGACTGTTGATAAACCTGGGATATGTGCATAATAGTAAGCCATCCTGTGGTTCTGTATACACTCATTAACCCCCAGTTAAAGAACAATATCCTCAGCTAACCTCAGATGCATTACAACATTCACCTTGTATATGCTGTTCTTCCCCCTCTGTGCAGGGACTCTGCAGCTTTTGTCAGAGGCATTCTTAATGCTCACATAGAAAGGCAAGTGCAAACTGTTCATTCTCATGCCTGTCCTAGCAGTACTTTCTTTTAAACTGTTTTTCTTCCATGTGCTATGCAACAGAAAAAAAAAACACACACACAACTATCGTGAGTTATATAAATGTCATCTCCAACCCCCGAAGTACGTGCCCTGCAAAAAATACCATACTGTACAGCTTTAATACGTTTCTCATACACCATACAGTAATACATCTGTTTCCAGCTCAACATAATTGAAGTGTTGCAGAACAGATAAAGGCACTGTTTTATTCAGCCAGACCACCGACTCCAGCTTGCTGGCTTCACAGGACAATGACAGTCCGAATACCTAAGATTCCCTTCATAGTCAGAAGTAAATACCTACATTATTGCAGTCACCCTCAAAGATATGAGCAGAACCCCCATTCATTCAACAGTCCGCACGTCATCATTATATATGGCTTACTTACACTCATGTTCCCGGAACCACCAGAACTTGACAAATCAAACTAGAAGGCTAAACGGCAGAATACCAGAAGCTGATTTCCAAAAAACAGTACAAGTTCCCTGTTTCATCAGTCTTGCATGGAATCTCACTCTCTCTGTTCCTACTTTAAGTTAACTGAAAGGCTTGACAACCAGGGTCTTGCTTTATCTGTAATATTTCCCCCAACACTGACTGAAGCTTTGTGGACAATCGATGTATATTCAACATATTACTCCTACCATGTTACAGTCCCCTATACAATTTGACACATAAAAGTCACTAAGTCAGCAAAGAAGACGGAAGAAAAAGGAATTTATAAAGATGTCAGCTTTGTAGTTTTCTTTTTCTGCCAATGCCAACTATATTTGCATCCAATACCTTATCTGAAGAAAAAAAAGCTGTTTGTGGGCCAAGCAAAGGAAAAGGACAATTAAACCGGGAACCTCCTTGTAAGATCCAACAAACCAGTGTGGCTCTCTAACAACAATCCATGCCTAAATAAAACAGAGAGAGCCAGTAGCAGGTAAATCTCCAAATATCAACAAAAAGAAAGGAAATACCTGCTGCTAGACATTCTATTTATCTGGGGAAAACAAAAGAAAATTAGGTTGGGGTGGAGGTGTAATGTAAGTGGTGGCATGGATTGCAAGGATCCGAATGGCTGCCACCATTTGCTTCATCAACAACTTGCAAGCAGAATTCCAACTAAAAGTTTAATGCGACCAGCATGTAAAAACACGCTGAATTGTAACCATGTAGGATAAATTACAGGTTCAGTTATGATTTCAGCGTGTTTTACATGACGCTCAAATGCAAATCTGCACTACAGTTTAAAATGCCTTCTGAAGGCACTCGGGGGTAACCGCTTGCAATTCCTATTATCTCATGGCATGCTCGGATGTAAGCACAGAGGTAACATGAGAAGATACTTGGGGTTAACGAGTTAAAGTGAACAAATGCCTTTTTTCCCTTCTCTCTCTCTCTTCTTTTCTGATATTGAGAAATATAGGCATTACAGTGCAAAAAGAGAAGAAAAGCTAGACAAAAGCATGCTTAACTTAATAAACTCTAATTGTGGGCTGTTGAGGTGGGAGATGGTATGTAAAAGTGCACAGATCATAATGTATGTAGAGCTGACATGTTTTCTCTTAGTTTTGCAAAGATGAATGTCTGTATTAAGACCCATGGCTTAATCTCATAACAAATGTTAAATGGAAACAACTAAATATGAGAACACAGAATATAATGAAAAGTTTTCCTGTCAGGTTGCAACAGAAGACTATAGTTTTCTTTTTTTTCTTTCTATTTTACTTTTCCATGGAGCCAAGCTGATAATAGGCAATAAAATACAAAACACTGGATTCTTCAAGGATAAAAGTTGATTTATGAAAGTATGTGAGTAGTTTTCACACCTGGGGGAATATATATATATATATATATATATATATATATATATAAAGACACCAATTAGAGTTAGCAGAAGCACAAGCAATAATAGGAGTCTTAACATGGATAACCTCAATTTCAGGATAATTAGGACTTCTGTTAGCAGCTCTCTGTTTAGAACAAATGGTCCTATTAGGAGTGTTAAACTTCATTATTTGAAGATTTACACAGTTATGTGTGTTTGTATTAACAGGTTACGGTGGTCTGTTTGGCTTTTTGTTTAAGGGTTTTTATTAAAACAAAAAGTCTTGTAAAATGTGGCACAGGTTCCAATGTTGATAACAAAAAATTGTATAGGGGATTAACCTGCCAAACATTAATAGGTACATACATCACAAAAGCTGGAAATAGACACTTAAAAAAACAGCCATATAATAAGTTGGAATAATGACTTCTTACCATAATGGTAACACTTTCCATATTATCTTGGAATGTGAATGATCTAACAGGTATAGACAAAAAGGAAAGAATATCAAAAAATGCAGAGTGTAAATAGCAATGCTACAGGAGACATATTTGGAATGAAATGAGCATGTGAATTTGATAAAGAAAGGACTTCAGGATGACTATTCTGCAAAATATAGGGGACAAGGGAAAAGAGAAGTACTTATATAAATTGCTAGATGAGCTCTAGTAGTGATAGAAGAGAAGAAAAAAGATAATAGCAGATTTATAGAAGTAAAGGGCTAATGACAAGGGATGAGGATTATACTGGCATCTATTTATATTACATCTAAAAATGCTATTTTGGCGCTTTAAAAAATTTGGGAGAAATAATTAGCATTCATCAGGGAATATTAGTTATAGGTGGGGAATGGAATTTGATTTGCAACAATGTGGAAGTATCTGGGGACCTAGAAGGGAAAATATAACAAAAGACAGTAAATTTCAGAAGATCTTTATAAAAATATTTGGCATGAAAGACATGAATTTAGTAGTAGGAACTCAGAGAATTTACATATTATTCCCAAAGGTACATTTAATTGACAACTTTGATACACGTCCAATAACTATTTCTGATCATAAGCCAATAATTACTAAGTTAAAAATGCAAGGTAATAAAGTAAGGATGAGACACTGGCACTTTCCCATCTACCTGTTTAAGAGAGAGGAATTTAGAATCAATTGGTAATTATTAGAGAAGATAGAAAGTACTTCAGACGTTACAGCTAGTGAGTGAAATAAAATGAAAGTAGAATTTAAAAATATGATAGAAATAAAAGAAAAAAAGACCTGGTTAAGAAGTAATAGGAATGGGACTTCAAAGATGGCTGCACACTGAGGAACAGCTTAATTTCAGCTCTCCAAGTGTGAAAACAGAAACATAGAAAAGAAATCCAGTTAATTTGACTTTTTTGGGTAAATTTCAGTTACTGGCAAGTAAGGGCACTACCTGGATGCCATCAAAGAAGAAATTTAGAGAACCTGGAAGAAAATCAACCACAAAAGGTGAGGAAAAATACTGGGTGGGATGAATCCATCAGCTGTTAAGCAAAAAAACAATTCAAGCTCCAGCTTTGGTGCAAGACAGGACTTCCAGCAATCTAGAGGAAAAAATAAGTTAAATGTGCTCAGAGCTGATTAAAACAAATGAAACAATGAAGGAGCGTATCAACTCAACAACAAAAGTCTGGGGAAAATTTGAAGAAGCTTTAAACAGATATTCAGATGAGCTGATAAAACTGCAAAAATCAGAGACAGAAATAAAGAAAAGGCTGGATGAGTATGAGACTGCTCAACAAGACAGGCTTCAAACAATGGTAGAATTAAAGGACACAGCATGTAGGGTAAACCTGATATTTTCTGCTATACCAGAGAAACTGGAAGGAACAGACTGTATACATTTTATGCAAGCGCAAACAAGTAACTGGACTGGAATCCCAAAGCAAGAATTGTTAATTGAAAATGCACATCATGTGTATGATCCAAACCTAGCCATGAGAAAACAGCCAAAACCCCTAATAATAAAGCCAGAATCCTGCCAGCAGAAACAGTTGGTTCTGATAAAACTGTGGCAGAAGGACAAAGTACTAAAAGTTGGAGACAGTAGAGGACTGGTGGAAAATGATTACGCACTATACACCAGGCAGAAGAGGAGTAAATTTATTCCAGCAATCGGAATGTCAAGAGGCAGGTATGAGATTCAAGCCACTGCATCCAGCCATGTTCAGAGTATTTTCTCCTGGAAGTTCAGTTATTTTTTTATGCAGAACATACTAAGGAGGAAATGCAAGTGTTTGTCCAACAAAAAGTGAGCTATCAAAAAGAAGGAGACTATGTTTTTTATTCTTCTGATAATAAAGCTCATAGAGAGACTATGCCAGCAAAAACGTTTCCAATGTTCCAAATGAAAATGCTTGAGAAACAGAGAAAAGCACAGGAGTTGACTAGAAGAACCAGGAGTACGTTGCAAATGAACCAGTGACTGGAAATGGGATGGATATCAAAAGGAAGAAAACCAGCAACTCAGGAATTAATGAATAAATGTGGGATAACAAAGCATCAATCACATTCATGAAATATTGCAGAACAAGAAAACCTGGAAATATTAAACTTTTTGACTTTGTTAAACTTGTAAGGGACTCCAAAGCATATGCCCTACTTCACGTCATTAATATTTTAAAGTACATTAAGGAGGAGGAAGAGTAACTGTTAAGAAAATTTACTAACAGTATTTTATATAAACAACGATAAGCGATAGCATCCAGTAGAAAAACCACCAAAAGTTACCATGAAATATGATGCAAAAAAAAAGAGGGTCTACGAACACACATATGATATTAGTAAAGAAAGAGAGACCAACGCACTGTACAAACACACTAAAAATTGTTCTGGGGCAACCTACTTATTTTTTGTTTTAGAACAGACTCAGGTTGACCTTAGGGGAGGTCCCTGGGAGGATATATTAGAAAGTAGGGAGTTATGGTGGCAGATACATCTTGATGCAATTAGAAGCCCAGGACTAAATGATCATATATCCATAGGAGCTATTTTAAGGTTAAAATCTAATAAAATTTAAGTCAAAGTATTCCAGTTCTCAACACTAGAGGGTAGTAGATCTTTATAACATAACCTAGAAGAGGGAGAAATAAATTTTGGCTCCTTAAGAAATTCTTAATATTGCAATACACTTCCTACATACCCCTTCCACATAGGTGGGTAGAAAGTAGTAGTTTTTTATAATATATATAGGATTTATATACACAAAACATACATAAAAAATAAAATTTATTTTTTAAAAATTGATAGGGTAACTTTAAAGGCAAAGACATACACATTAAATACATTAAACAAAATAATCTAAATAGATTATGAGTTGTTTGACTTACATTAAGAAATGGATTTCATGTAAATTTATGAATTGGAACTCAACAACTCATAAAAGTTTTATAAAACCTGCAAAGCACTTTATTATATTAACGTAGGCTAGAGAAGAACTTAAGAAGGCGCCTACGATCATGAATTTTTAAGAATTTTTAAGAATGGTTTTAACGTATTTATTTATTGCATATAGAATTGGTTTTTATTGACATATGTATTTTTTACAAGTTTGAAATGTCATAGCGAAAGTATATTGGTGTTCAAGTTCTATTTATAACTGTTTTATGTAACATAGTTTTGTTGCACTAAGAGGATCATGAATATTCATGAAGAAACCAAGCTGATTTGACAATTCAAACTATGAATACCAGCATTTAATTGGTAAAATGCATTAATTGTAAAGCATATTTAACTAGCATAAGCACAACTTCATGTCATTAATGTTTTAAAGTACATTAAGGAGGAGGAAGAGTAACTGTTAAGAAAATTTACTAACAGTATTTTATATAAAACATAACATGTATTGCATGTTATATAGTAAAGCATTTTCAGTTATTTGTGTGTTATAGGGATACTAAAGTAAACAGGTATCCTTTTTTTCCTTCTTTATTTTATTTTTTTAGTTTTGAGGAATGTAGACGCTGCAATGAAAAAAGAGAAGAAAACCTTGACAGAAGCATGTTTAAGATAATACTCTATAATCTTAGGTTGCTGAGGTGAGAGAGATGGGTTGCAAAAGTATACACAGCATATCAGTAAAATTGATATGATTTTTCTTACTTTTCAATAGGGGTGTGACTGAATTATGGCCCTGGCTTGATCTAACAACAAGTGTTATATGGAAACAAATAAATGAAATGTGAACGTAATGAAAATAATTAATTTTTTTAGCAAATAAATGTTCACAGTGCAACATGAGAAGCTTGTAGCTGAAAGCAACTGTGTATCTGGTTCTTGTGTTTCTATGGAGACAAACTGATAAGAGGACAATAAAAAGAGAATACTTTTTTCTTTACATCACTAAAAGATAATGCTTTCTAAAAGTATTCAAGCTGTTTTCTACATCTGGGCATAGTTCTCAACCTTCCATCTCCAAAATGAGGACTACTCGCCTTCATAATGTGGAACAAATGGGCAAAATGTAGAACACATACTAATGGCTTACTAACAGCTTCAACTAGGAAGGTCATAGGATGGTTAAAATATGCTGGTTTTACTTATAAAGAAGATCCTTTAATGAATTAATATGATTAATTTCTATTTACCATGGATTTCACTTAAAAAATTCCTAACACTGAATGTGTGATAGACTCTTTCAATGTGGAACTTTGAGGAGCTTCGAGGAACATGAACTTTTTAAGACCCAAAATGAGGTATGTTCCTAGTAATGAGGTACACTTGAGAAGTATGCATCTGGGAAAGGAAATAAGACAAAAACAAAGACAGCACTTAGTATAAGCAAAAGCACAGGCTGTACCATGCATCTTAGTATGGATAACATTCATTATAGGTCAATTAAAGCCTATGATTGTAGTTGTCAATCAGGAACAAGTTTTCCTGTTAGGTGGGTTAAACGGCTTACTATCAATATTGGGAAAGGTGAAAAGATTTCCGTTTGCAATATCGAAGTAACCCATCAAATCTGGAATCCCAACCACTTCACACTGCCAACTCAAATGACAGAGACATTTGAGTCAACATTGTCACCAAAAACATCACGTGATAACCATATAGGAGCTGATGTAAATCAAACTACTATACAACTTAGCACGTTTTTGCTGGGGGGCAAACCCCCAAACCCCCCCACTACTAATATATTCCAACTCCAAGATCGCACTACAGTGGGGATATGGATGAATTTCCAATCCCCACTGTACCACGATCTCCATACATATAGTTGAACTTATGCAAATGCACTACTGTATTCGCACAAGTGTGTTCGACTACCCCATACAGTTTTCATTTTGTGCTCGACATTCTGATTTTTGACAGCATACATACCGACAGAATGTAGTTCACACAAATTATAGTAAACCGGATTAAACTTCATTATTTGAAGATGTACATAGTTTTATGTGTTTGTATTAAGTTAATAGGTTCTGGGGTGTTCTCGGGTGTTTCTTTTGTTTGTTTGGGGGTTTTTATTAAAACAAAAAGTCTTGCAAGAACTGCATAAAACATCAACCTGCCAAACATTAGTGTATGCATTTAAACATAAAAACCAAAACTAGACATTTAGAAATATGTAACTGGTGGGAATAACAACTTCTTATCATAATGGCAACATTTTCCATATTATCTTTGAATGCAAATGGTCTCACAAGTATATAAAAAACAGAAAGAGTAGTGAACTATATTGAGAAATGCATAGTGCACATAGCTATGCTATCTGAGACACATTTGGAAAGATGTGAGCATGTGAATTTGATAAAGAAGGGATTTCAGGATGGTTATTTAGAGGAATATCTGGGACAAAGGAAAAGGAGAGTACTTATATTAATTGCAAGAGGAGCTACAATAGTGAGAGAAGAAGGAAAAAATGTAATGGCAGATTTGTAGTAGTAGTAGTAAGGGATACTAACAAGGGAGGAAGATTATGTTGGCATGTATTTATATTCCAACTAAAATTGTTACAATGGAGCTTAAGAAAATTCTGGGAGAAATAATGAGCTTTCAGCAGGGAATATTACTTCTATGTGGGGAGTGGAATTTGATTTGCAATGATGGAAAACATAAAAAAGGAGTGTCTACATTTCTGAAGAAATTTATGAAAATATTTGGTATGGAGCATGTGAATTCAGTAGTAGGAACTCAGAGAGATTTGTATATTATTTCCCCAAGGTGCAAACCTGGGCTAAATTAGACAGAAATTATATTTCTCAAGAACATGTGCATTTAATTGAAAGTTTTGATATGCATCCAATAACTTTCAGATCACATGCCAATAATAACTAAAATAAAAATGCAGGGTAATGAAATAAAAATGAAACACTAGTCCTCCCCTCCATCTGTTAGAATTTAAGGAATTGTTATTGGAAAATATTTGGAGCTTTTAGGGAAGACAGAAATTTCTTCAAAAAATACAGCTAGGGAATAGGATAAAATGAAAGTGGAATTTAAAAACTGGGTAGAAATAAAAGAAAGATATGGTTAAGAATTAACAAGAATTACATATGATGACTGACAAAAGTTTCTATTGCAAAACAGGGAGAGCACTGCAGAACAAGAAGAGGTATAACTACAAAGTGGTAAAGAGAAAATAAGGGGCTAACTGGATAATATGCATGAGTTTACAAAAACTGCTGTTAAGCAACTGTTTTTAATAACTCCAACACACAAAAGCTTTTTAGCACAATGAGTTAAGCAACAGAAAATGGAAAGGGTTGCTACCAAGCTTTGGAAGCCTCCCTATTTTTGGTTTGTAGTTTAAATTTGGTGGCTTTTGCAGTTGCCCGCCCCACTGTAGATTTGATCTGGGACACTCCCCCAGTCCCATCTCTTTACCACATTCTACCCAATAAACTCTTTCTGCACTTGCTTTTAGTCCTTTTTAATTTAATTGCATTTTTAAACTGTGTTTGGTCTAATATTGCTACATACTCAAGTGTGCTAGCTTGCACTGCATGTGAAATTGTTTTTAGTACTTTTCTGTAAAAAAAAAAAAAAAAAACTGTAAGCCTGTTTCCTACCTTTCCTGTAACTAGTGTTCCAGATACAGAGTTGCTGTATCCAGGACTGTATGTAAGCTGCTGAGCCCCCCAAGCCTTTCTGTGTTGGAGGGAAGCCTTCTAGCTTATCAGTGGGAGTGGTAAGCACCAGGTAACCTGTCTACCAAATAAGGAGTGGTTCTGGCCCAGAAATTGTAGTCATTGGCCGTTTGGGCAATCTCTTCCATCTCTCTCAACTTTCTGATTTGAAAGCCTGCATTTGCACTTGTTTCTGTCCTGTAACTTGTCTAGTGCAGATACAGATTCTTAGTTTTAGCACTTAAATTTACTTATTCATGCTCAGCACTTGTTCAGAACTTGTAAGCTCTAAATAAGCTACTAATTACTATAGCACTCAATCTTCCTCATTACCTAGAGGAAAAGAGTTTTTGTACTTACTTTTCTCACTTGCTTAGAGAAAAATAGCTCTTGTACTCACTTTCCTCACTTATCTAGAGGAAAATATTTTTTTATTCAGGCATGAGGAGAAGGTAAACATTTGTACCACACCACACTCATCACATAGTCTCACTAAATCTACACCACCAAAATCCACATATAGTAACACAAAAAACATTCGCGGAGGCTCTCAATAATAATTTGTCTAAGCAACAGAGACCCCCAAAGCACAAACGCAAGCAACCTCCATCCCCCAACACAACACAACCCAAATGACACATAGCCCACAGACTCAGTGTGCTCAACCACAGCCAATAAGGCAAAATAATGTACCCAACACACTAGTCATATGTGACTCTATAGTCAGGCACACTGATGTCCCACTCACCAGGCTAAACAAGGAGAAGGTTACTGTCAGCTGCCTGTAGGGGGGCCAGGATCCGCCACATAACCCACGCACTCAGGTCAATCCACAAGTACAAATATGACTCTGTCATTGTCCATGTTGGTGTGAATGACCTGAGACGTACCTCCCTGGACTACATGAAAAGAGGCATGGAAGTGCTTTCCGATCTTGTAGCCCAGGCAGCTATGACCCTAGCCCTGAGTAGCATTCTGCCATCGCCCCGAATGATACCGCTGTACAAGGACAAAATGAATGACTTCAACAATTGGCTAAGCTTCTGGTGTCATTCTAAGGGGATCCAGTATGTCTGCTTGGGATGACATGGTCGACAGACCACGATGCTTTGCCACAGATGGCCTGCACCTGTCGCCCCTGGGATTCTGGATACTGGCTAAGGCTCCTGCTGCCCCTATAGTGTCTTTTTTAGGCAAGGTTCAAATAACAAATTCACAACCGTAACAGGAACAGGCAAGCAAAAACTGAGGGTAATGCTACTCAATGCTATAAGTCTAAATCTCAAAATGCACTCACTCGAGGCACTCCTTAAAATGGAGAACATCGATATCTGTGCAGTGACTGAGACCTGGTTCAAGGCTACAGAGAGCACCCCTGCACTACCAAGCTATAACTCATACCACACTTTTCGGCCATGTAACCTGGACCGAAACACCAAAGGCGGAGGTGTGTCCATATTCATTAAGGATATCCACACCTCCAGGCTAGTTGCTCAGCATAATGCATCCGAGGTTATCCAAGTGCAACTAACTCTGGCCAAAACTGCAATCCAAACTGTAGCTTGCTACAGATCCCCACCATGCCCCAGGATTCCCACTCCTCTTTTCTTGATGTACTGGAAAATATTAGGGTTCAACCAAACACCCTAATAATGGGTGACTTCAACTACCCCACCATTAACTGGGAAAACTACTCGTGTACCAACTCCTTAGCTCAACGCTTTCTGGAACTCAAACTCCAATGCCCTGGATTAACTTATCCACACCCCCACCAGGGGCAACAATATCCTAGACCTAGTCATTACCAACATGAGTGACCGGTGCTCCACACCTGAAGTCAACTCCTCGTTGGTCCGATCCAACCATAAGCTAATCTCCCTTAATATCCACATCCCTCCCCACCGCCCATTAAGGAAACCATGGTAAAAAAATTTCTCCAAAGCCAACTTCATGCTTCTTAAGACAGAAGTGGTGAACTTCATGACACCCATGCAGATGGACAATACAGTTATAACTGCTGAATCCTACACAAATGCACTCTATAAGCACTTAGACCAGTGCATGGATCATGCAATCCCAAACAGAACCAGGATGCTACCCTCCAAAAAAAGGAAGCCAATCTGGTGGTCCCCTGCCATAAACAAACTGTACAATAGAAGGAAGAAACTGTTGCAAGAGAGAGTAAAGTCCCATAAGTGGAGGAGCTCCCTGGTTAGTCTCAGTAAGAAGCTGAGATCCATTATAAGTTCCTCCAAAGCAAGCTACGAAAACAAAATCGCCACTAATTCTAAGGACAACCACAAAGCATTCTATAGCTATATCAAGAATCTCGATGGCAACACCCAGATCTGCTTCGAGTTATAGCACAAAGGCACGAAAATTACAGAACCAACTGATATTGCCAACATCCTGGCAGATAGGTTCAGCGCTAACTTCACCCCCAACTTCACCCCCCCCCTCACCCCCTAAAGGGCCAATATCTATACAGGAAGAATGCAGAGTCCTTGTAATCACAACTACTCAGGTAAAAGCTGCACTCTCTAAAGCAGCAAACACAGCATCCATGGGACCGGACAACATCCCAGGCTGCGTTTTACATGAACTTAGGAACGAACTGGCTCCCCACTTAAGCACCATGTTCAATAATAGCCTCGCATCAGGCTTTGTACCCACTGAATGGCGCACAGCAACTGTTATCCCACTCCACAAAAGGGGGAGCCACCACTGATCCCAGGAACTATCGACCTATTAGTCTGACGAGCCTGGTCTGCAAGGCCATGGAACGTATCATCATGGAACTCATAAACAAAGACATTCATAACCTCCAAATTCTGGATCCCACCCAGTTTGGGTTTGTGAAAGGCAGATCATGCCTCCTGAACCTGATCGACTTCTTTGAGGCAGTCACCAAAGTCGTAGATGAGGGTAAGGTGGTTCACACAGCCTATCTTGACCTCGCCAAGGCTTTCAACACCATCCCCCATTCTGGAATTATAGCAAAACTCACTAAACTAGGTATAAATCCCTACGTCACAAGATGGGTTGCCAACTGGCTCACTGACAGAACCCACACTGTAAAAGTTGCAGACTCCAAATCTGACCTCAAAGCAATGAAAAGTGGAGTACCACAGGGTTCCGTCCTGGGACCTCTCCTGTTTGGCATCTACTTCTCTGAAGTACAGGCTAACACAGAAAGCCTCTGACTAACAAAGTTCGCAGATGACTGCAAACTAGGAGCCATAGTCAAGTCCCCAAATGATGTGGACATCCTACAGAAGGGCCTCGCTGAGACAGATGCCTGGTGTCAGAGCCATGGCCTCAAGCTCAATGCCAAAAAGTGCAGTGTCATCCCCTTTGGTAAAAACTCTGTACCCATGAACTACCACATAGGCAGCAATCTTCTTAACACGAATGTGTGATAAGAGACCTTGGGACCCAGGTGGACAGTAGTCTCTCCTTTGATAGTCACATCGCCACAGTACTCAGGAAGTCCTTCTACGTGACACACCTCATCATAAAAGGGTTCTCATCCAGGAAAAAAGAGGTAATTGTTCCCCTTTACCTGACACTCATTAGACCCATTATAGAGTACCTCACAAGACATCTGCAGCAGCTGGAAAGGCCACAGAAGTACCTCACAAAGAGGATTACTGGCCTCAAACAAATGCCCTACACTGACTGCCTCAAAAAACTCCAGCTTTACTCCACAGCATATTGCCTACTCCGAGGTGATCTCTGCCTAACATATAAAGCTATGTCAAACCCAGAGCTGTTGGACATGCTACACCTAAAGAAATCCCAATCCCTCTGAGCTACACACTCAAGGGACCTAAACCTTGTCACCACAATAAACAGGACATGCTGGAGGGATAGATTCCTGTCCCAGAGACTTCCCATACTCTGGAACAGGCTACCCATCTATCTCAAGCAAAGTTCTTCATTAGCACTCTTCAAGAAAAATCTTGATGAATGGATGGGAAATAGGAAATACACCCCGGGGATCACTTCTGTGTCTCTGCTCGACAGTGGCACAGGAAAATAACTTTCTTGGGTGGCGTAAGCCAGGGAACCTTGTTGGCTACGCTTACGTAGGCCCTTGGGCCGATAACCTAGTACCTACCTATGAACCTATAACAAGGAAGATAACCACAGATCCTGTAGAGGTATTATAAATACTTCAGAAATTTTATGAAAATCTGTATAAAGCAGAGAAATGAGATAAAAAAATGGAGATGTATAACCAATCTGCAGAAAAGTCTCCAGGAACAGATGCTATTCCTATGGAAGTTTGGAAGCTAGGAGGGAAGAAATTGATAAAGATCTGGAAGGTTTAGTTTAACAGTATTTTAAAAGGAGAAGAAACACCAACATCCTGGTAGAAATCTGTGGTGGCTGTAATACCTAAAAGTGGTAAAGACCCATCAGATCTGGCTTCATATAGTCCCAATTCAATTCAAAACCTTGATTATAAAGAGTTTATGTCTATAATGGCTAAAAGAATGGCAAAGGTGATGCCAGAATTGATACATATGGATCAATGTGGTTTAGTAGAAGGGATGGAAACATTTGACAACATTAATAGAGCAACTATGATCCAGAGGGAAGCAGAATATAAGAAAATACAAGTGTTGTTGATGGGCCTTCATGCAGAGAAAGCATTTGACAGAGTAAGCTGGGATTTTATGAGTAGGCAATGGATGTATTTGCATTCCCTGACACAATAACAAGGTTAATTAGGAGTTTAGATGAAAGATCAGAAATGAAAATTAAAGTGGCGGGGGTCCTCTCTGATAAGTTCTGATTGAACAGACAAACCAGGCATTGGTGTCCTTTTCCCCCTTTATTCGTGTTACATTTAGAACTACTGGCACAGAAATTAAGGTACTCAGAAATTCAAGGATATAATTGGTATGGTAATCAAGAAAAGTTTGCTTTATTTACAAATGATATGTTTTTGTATCTGATAAAACCAGAAAAGGACATTTTCATGTTGTGGAACATTCTGAGACAGTTTCAAGTCATTTTGGGATAGAAAGTTAATGAAGATAAAACAAAGACAATAGCTGTATACTATGTACCCACACATGAATTGGTTCAGCAATACCCATATTTATCGGAACATGATAAAATTAAGTACTTAGAAGTATGGGTTAAAAAGAATTCTGTTATGGCAGATAAGGATATGTGAGAGGAGAATAAACAAAAGATAACACAAAGAACTGAGAAACTGGAAGCTGCTTTGGATATGGAGAGCAAGACACAAGCAGTGAAAACGTTTTAGTCCATTTAGTTTTATACACAGGTCAAGCATATTTTTGTCAACCAGAGTAGAAGTGGATAATAATAAACAGCTGAAGGATTTTATCTTGGAAGGGAAGAGGGGAAGAGTCAAGTGCGATAAGCTGATCTTTCCAAGAGAACAAGGTGGTTTGTGATTACCTGATTTGAGAGTGCATTTCAGAGCTACACAGTTAAGGCTCCTACACATTGTGTTACAGGTCAGGATTCAGGAAGCCCACGTTGGAGCTCGGTCCTTTGCAAAGCATACCACAGATTAATAACAATGCCGTCATGAATACCTAATAAGCGATCTTAGCACACCAGAACAAACACCAAGGCATCTTTGCAAACCTCTTCCTTCCTTAATAAGCTGTTACTCCCACCAACATATCGTGAAACTGATATTTGGTGGCATGCAGCATTCTCTCAACTGATCAGAAAATGACCAGGTAGGATTTTCATTTTTATTATACATGAAACACTACAATAAATGGCAACCTACAGCAACACCAAATTAAGTTTCAGCAGATTAAGTCTACTGAAGTTATAAAATACATAAGTGATCCCAGTGTGCTACTCAAAGCCATATGGCAACAGTGCTGATCTATTTTTTTAAATCACACAAACACTGGCAGGGAGGTGTCACTGAACATAATGTTTGTGAACCTCTTACACTCTGTGATCCCAGTTTTACAAAGAATGTTCCATCACAGTATCAAACCTGTTAGTCACATTAAGCCTTATGCTAAACATTAAGTTTTCTGAATCACAACCACAACACCTAAGACTCTATGCTAAAAAACAAGCATACTTTCTAATGGTTGCAAATCATAACCCAAGAAATTAGCAATGTGGATGTTGCTGCTCAACTGGTCATAAGCCACTGATTCTACAGTATGCATTTCTACACTTTATATGGTCAACACGTTTAATATCTGCAACTTCCAAACTTTGTTTCAAAAAGTTAATAATGCACTTACACCACTTAGTAAAGCTTACAACTTTAAACAAAGACCTGGACTTCTAGTGACATCTACCTTGCTAGTCTTTCCCTTACAAATGAAAGCAATATTTCAGACTATAATGGCCCGTAGACATAACAAGGAAGACACTAATGACAGACAATAAAATCAGAATACACTAAAACAATTCATGTGAACAGACTGCTCTTGGCCATGAATAGACCAACATGTGAGTTCAACTTCTACACCCCATTTCCTTGATCCAGAGACAGAACAAGGTTGTAACTACGTCTCTAAGTAAGCCTGAAATGATCTTGCAAGACTAAATAAATAAATAATGCTCAGACTGTAAGTCAGATCTGAGTTCAAATCAATGTAGAGTAAATCAATCCAAAATAACAAATCAGTACAAGGAAACAAACCACTGAAAACAAGTCTGTAACGGTAGTAAAATGTGTGAGAATGAACAGTGCAACTAAGCAGACTGCAAGTATGAACATATTAAAAGCATGGTCAACTATAATACAAACTAAGAATAGATGGAATCCAAGAAGGTTCTGAGAAAGAACAATGCACCTTTAATTTTTATCATCTCAAGGTGATGTTAATCATCCCACAAGAAGTAGTAGTAACGAGTATTTGTCAATGGTGAAAGCTGGCTTGAGCTGGAAATGTACTGGCACATGACTGCTTAAAGATGTTTGGTAAAAAAATGATCTTGGGGAAACATACATCATTCTTTTCATGAATAAAAAATAGGATTTAAAAAAATGCTAAAAGCACTTTCAAACAACTTAAGCTAATTTTACATAATTGTTTTCTCTTAATTACACTGCTTTACAGAGTGTCTTTGTCTGAAAAGATTTGAAGCCTGCATAAAGTAATACACTGCAGGTGATTTCCTGCTGGGTGAGTAAACCTATATTTTTTGTCTGTGACTGACAGAGCTGCCTTCTGACACCTGCCCCATTTTATTTTCTGTTTTAAGAAATCTGATTGGCCTGGTGCTTTTGTTCTATCTGAGAGGTGGACACTTAAATTATCTAGGCTGCACATTTCACATCTTTTTCATTGGTTAAATTGTATCTTGAGTGATACCTAAATACTCAGTGAACTTATGGGCCTTTTTCTTTGTCTAAAAAGACTTGAAGCCTGTATAAACTAAAGCGCTGCTAGTGATTCCTTGCTGTGTTTCCCATCCACACTTTGTTGATCTGCTTTTTAAACCTGGTGATTTTAAGCTTCCCACCCATACTGTAAATTGAGCATAATAAGCTCCTGCCTTTCTAACATTGATGTTGATATCCAATTATTTATTTGCCTTTACTTGTGCTTATATTGAAAAAGTGTATTTTGCCTCCCATTGTCTGTTCTACTTGATCTGATTTCATTATCTAGATAGCTATTGGATAAAGTAGTGTATTTTACACTCTAGCAAACAATTGTTTTACATCAAATGAGGTCAGTGGATTTTCCATGTAGTGCTCTAGGAGGTAGCCTGGTCTGTTTAGGTTGGAGAAACACTTGAGACTTCTAAATGCAGTTAGTTTTATTGGCTGAAGGCTTATCTTGTTTTTAGTGCCTTTATAAATTCTGTACAAATGAGTAGCTCTTGTCTCATTTATTCAAACAGAAGCACTTTTATAGAATGATCACACTTTTATAAGGTGTTTAAAATACACACTGCTGCTAAGTTTGTTTGCGGCAGCGTTTCACTCTGGACACTCCTTTACTGTGCTTTTGCACTGGGAGGACTGGGATTGTTCATGTGGTGGCAGTAGGTGTTTACCTGGTTTATTGGGCTAGGAAACACAAAAGGGTTCTAAGTATTTTTTGCACTTCTCTGCACTTGATTTGCACTGTTCTGATATCTAAAAAGCATAGACTAGATTCAGACCTGCTGAATTTAGCCTGTTATTGATACACTTGAGCACTAAGCCAGCCTTCTTACATTAAGAAGGGCTCCCATGCATCCTTGTGGCAGCACAGTGTGGATCCAGTATTGTCTGAGCTGAGGATTGCTGGAGTAAGGTTCACTGTGTGCTTTCTAATTGGTAGATTAGCTTAACAGTGATTTAATTTCACCTGCATTTAAGCCTCACATTTGTGCATTGTAGCACACCATACAGTTGGGGTTAGCGTAGCCCTGTATAGACGCAGACACCTTGAAACTGAATTTTTCCCTCAACATCTGTTAGGGGAACCCTCCCAAGCTACACTACTGGTGCATTGAACAGCATTGTCACACTTATCCATAGCCTTCAATAGAACCAGCATCTTTGTTAGTCCTAGCACAAAACTGGTCAAACTAGCCCACTCCCTTCCCTAACAATACATACGGTAAAAACCTGCTGTAATGCACAGGCAGTTTCCCATCATTTCACCAGCCAGCCTGCCTGACATGGGTATCCTGAGACAATGTAGTAACTGCTGCATGCATATTAACAACCACTTACTCCTAAAACAAACAAATACCCTATGTGAGAGATGCAAGTGCACTATGAAACTGGAATCCATTATCTCAGGTAACAACAAACTGGACAGCAAACAGGTTGAAAGCACACACTTCACCTCTCACACAAAATGAGGACATGACACATAATCCCACATATGCGTCGGTACACACTGGAAGCCTACCAAAAGATCAGAGACCTCCCAAATGTAAACCACTTGCACACACTGCTATGCAAATAGAAACCGCTACACAGAATAACATATACACCAGTGTCTCAGCAAATAAGCTCCTAAGGCAAAACACCTCAAAACCTAATGTCTTGGTCATAGGTGACTCCACAGTGAGACACAGAGATGTCCCCCTCACCAGGCTGGATGAGGAGAAGGTCATGGTCAGCTGCCTATCAGGTGCCAGGGTCCATCAAATCACACATCAACTCAAGTCACTCAACAAGTACCGTTATGACTCTGTCATAGTTCATGGTGGGGTGAATGACTTGAGACATACCTCTCTGGATTATATCAAGAGAGACATGACTTAATTTTTAGATTACATCTCCCAGATAAGTATGACCCTAGCCCCAAGCACCATTCTACCTTCCCCAAGGAAGATGCTACAACATAAACAAAAAATGACTGACTTCAACAATTGGCTTAGCTTGTTGTGTCAGTCCAGGGGGATGCAGTATCTGTTAGCCTGGGAAGACATGGATGACAGGCCATGCTGCTTTGTCACAGATGGTCTGCACCTGTCTTCTCTAGGCTTTCAGATACTGGCAAAAGCACTTGCCTCCCCCATAGTGCCTTTTTTAGGCAATGTCAAAACAACAACATTTATGACGTAACAAAATCCAATCAAGACAAACTCAAGGTTCTGCTGCTTAGTGCTAGTAGTCTAAACATGAAACTGTACTCCCTAGAAGCACTCCTCACCTTGGAAGGTGCTGATATCTGTGCAGACACTGAGGCATGGTTCAAGGCCATGGAGGGCACCCCGGCCGTGCAAGGTTACAATGCCTTCCACATGTTCAGACCTCAAAATGAGCATGAAAGAACCAAAGGTGGAGGCGTGTCCATCTTCATTAAAGCTAAGTACACCTCGAGACTGGTCAAACAGTACAACTCTCTCAAACTACTCCATGTCCAATTAACTATAAACAAAATACCATACCACATCATTGCCAGCTATAGGTCCCTCACCAGGAACCAAGAAAAGCACAAAGCCTACCTGGAATTTCTGGAGTCACTTGCCATGCAGCCCAAAACCTTACTCATGGGAGATTTCAACTATCCTTCCATCGACTGGGTGACATATATGAGCCTGAACATGCTCACCCAGAGGTTCCTGGACTTTGTCAGTACAAATGCTCTCGAACTGACAGTCTGTACCCCCACAAGGGGATCAAATGTCCTAGACAAAGTACTCACCAACATGGGGGATCACTGCACTCCCCACCCGTGTCTTGTCTGAAGTAACTATTGAACCTGTGGTGATATCTCCCCTCTGGGCCAGTAATCAAGAAGCCTGAATGCTCAGCACTGACATTGGTGAGGGACGTTCACTTGGAACAAAAATAGATGCACACAGTGTTTACAGGTGCAGATCTCTGCACCAAGCACAACTTCCCTTAAGAGCACACAGGGAACACACTCAGTCTGGGGTCTTTCCCTCTCTCTCTATCCTGGCCTCCAGTAAGACTCCCCACTGGCACAGCTATAGAATTGAGTCCTCAGCCAGGTGTCTCAGGCCAACTCCTCCACCACCCTCTCTGTGAAACCAGTGCTCTGTGCCCCTGCTCCAAGTAGCTGACACACACACACACTCACCTGGGAAAAGTTAGCACAGATTTACTAGCTATGCCTCTCTGCCCAGACTATAAGGTAGATGCTGCCACCAGGACACTCCAAAGTCAGCTACTCTAAGGCTCTTACAAGGGTACCCAATTATACTGAATGAAATTAAAACTAATAAAACCGGGAGTGTTTTACCAATGAAGTAAGCATTCCAGGAGCACCCACAGTGTCACCAAATAAAAAAGTACTCTAAAAAGTTAAAACATTCTCTAAAGACCATCCACAATAAAAAGTTTAAATATATTTAATAATAAATAATAAAGGAACTGATGGTGCTGTGGTAGTGTTGTCGCCTCACAGTAAGACGCTGTCCGGTTCGATTCTCAGCTAGAGCGTCTTCTGCGTGGAGACATGCATGAATGGGCATACCTTCGTTGAAGGTTGTGCGTCAGGGCTGGTAACTTGGCACCTAAAAATCAACTACCAATCATTAGCGGACCGGAGTTCCGCTGTGGCAACCCCTAACCAGGAAAAGCCGAAAGACACAAACAAAATAAAGGAACATGAAAATGCTAAACATCAATTTACAATAAACACCAGAGTTTCATCACAGGAAATATTAAAATAACACAGATGAATAGATGCACACAGATACAGAAAAAGAGTACTTAACTAATCTCACTAAAATTTCCTGACTGATCTAAAGAATTACTATTCCCTGGTTACTTACTAAAGCAAAGCAAGATGAAGTAGGTGAGTGATCCTTCTATGTCGGGCTTCAAAAACAGACTTCCCTGAGACTTCTGCCTCATCTAGTATTAAAACATCATTTCAGTGCTGGATTACAGAATGACATCGCATACATCTGGTCATCTGACTTCTCGTTCCCATACTATCTCCTTTCTATTAGAAACTGAACCAGAATCCTTGCACATATGTGCTACCATACACAAAAATAGAGCTTTGCTAAGATGTGTTATAGCATCTGAAAGGGATCCTTTTTAGAAACCCAAAATCCAAAAGATTGAGATGAAAAACCCGACATCCAGGAAGACCGACTGCCCGGAACACTGACAAAACACAAACGGTAAGTAACCGATCGCCCAACCCACAAACACACTAACACCAAAGCACACAAACACCCACCCATGTGGAGGGCTTCACCCCCCCACACCCTCCCAACTAACTATACCAACTCCAAGATTGCACTACCATGGAGATAAGGGGCAAAGGTCAGCATGCTGGCCAAGTGGTTCCTTACTATTAGTGATCTGTTGGTGTTCCGGACAGTCGGTCTTCCTGGATGTCAGGATTTTTGTCTCAGTCTTTTTGGTTTCGGGTAAGTGGGATTTCAGGTTTCTGAAGGGGAACCCCTTTAAGCCATAAAACCATTTCAACACTTCCACCCTTCCAGGGTAGCAATTAGTTCACTGCTAAGAACAATACAGCAGGATTACTAGTCTTTATTTTTAAAGATATTTCATCTCTGGCTGCAATTAGAACTGTAAGATACAATCTTTATGGCCTACCAGGTAATTTAATTTCAGACCATTTTTCAAAGTTAGCTGGATCTGAGAATAACCTCTTCTCTTCCAGTATCCTCTGTTACAATACTCATTTCAAAAGTCATAATACAGTCTGACATACAGGTGTATTTCTTTTTTCTGTTCAGCAGGACCCAATGTTGGTACATTTTTTAACACAAGCAGCTTTACAAATACATTTTCAACACAAGCACATATACAGATCAGTTTGATATATAAAAGACACATAATTCTTTACAAAACTCCAGCGAACTATGTTAGCATGTGTTACACATCCACTGCCCTACTTCTCCTGGCATAGTTGGCAATACCTCACATTGTCACATCTGTCACCAGCACAGGAGCAGAAAAACTAAAAAATAAAACTTTTCTAAGATAAACTACAGCCTACTAAGCAATGGCATAACAAATTTCATACCCCCTGCAATCACAGATAACAATGACTCCTATTCAGAGGAGTACACAAATGCCTTGTATAAACACTTAAGCAACTGTATAGACTCGGCTGTACCTCACTGTATTAAAACCAAGTCCTCCTGAAAAAAAAAGAACCACCCTGGTGGATCTCAAGTATAAACCGGTTACATAACAAAAGGAAGAAACTGATGTCCAAGAACAAGAGGGAAATAACTCAGCCGAGGAAGAATTCCCCCACAGTTTGAACAAGCAAATCAGAAATCTTGTTAAGTCCTCAGAAGCTAATTGCAAAACTAAAATAGCATCCCTAGCTAATGATAATCATAAAACATTCTTTGTCTATGTCCACAATCTAAAAAAGAATGCCCAGCTATGTGCTGAACAGATAACAGATGGTGCCACTCATACTATACCAAAGGAAACTGCCAAACCGCTAGCTTGACAGACCTGGCTCAAACTTCACCACGTCCCCGTCCCCACAAGCCATACCCCAAAGCATACCTGACACCAGACCCCTGTCTACTATCTCTGGAGATCAAGTCAAATGTATGCTCTCCAAGCCCAAAAACACAATGGGACCAGATAACATCCCAGGTTGCTTATTATGCAATCTAAAACAGGATCTAGGAGACACACTTGGCATTCACTTTAACCATAGCCTGAGAACTGGCTTTATTCCAGCAGACTGGAGAACAGCAACAGTAATCCCTTTGCACAAAAGGGGGCCATCAACCAACCCTCTATAAGTCTAACCAGCTTCATCTGCAAGGCCATGGATAGAATCTTCATGGACTTATCAAGAAGGACATAGATGTCCTTCAACTCTAGACCCAATCTAGTTTGGCTTTGTTAAGGGTAGATCATGCTTATTAAACCTAGTTGACTTTGAGAAAGTTACCAAAGCCCGGGATGAAGGTAAGACAGTGCATACTGCTTATCTTGACCAAGCCAAAGCTTTTCACACAATCCTCCACTCAGGTATCATTGAGAAACTCTCCCAGATGGAGAATAGTGGGCTATGTACACACTGGTTTACAAAGTCCATTGAACATGTGGGAGAAACAGATAAATGTAGGTTTTGTAAACTGAAAACAGGTCACACACCTTATTGCTGGTTGTGACATACTAATGGCAGAAGGATTATAAACTGAAAGGCATAATAATGTGGCAAGACTGTTGCACTGGGAATTGTGCAAACATTATGGTAATGAAGTGCCTGAAAAACACTGGAAACATGAGCCACAAAGCATCACAGAAAATTATGAAGTTTACATCACATGGGATCACCCATTACCCACAGTTCAAAAGATAGATGCAAGAAAACCAGATATAGTGATCCATGAAAAGAAGACAAAAGTAGTATTGATCACTGAAATCGCAACACCTAGTGACTACAGTGTCTTGTGTACAGAAAGACATAATGTCATAAAATATCAGGATATGAAGACAGAAACTAGAGTAATGTGGAAGAAAGATACCCAGACAGTTCCAATAGTAGAAGGAGCAATGGGTATTATAAGAGAAGAATCTACAGTGGTATTTAGATATGTTACCAATACATGTAACCCCGTACGAATTGCAGGAGGAGTCATTATTGGGCACATTGCAGGTGCTGCGAAGAGCACTTTTGGCTGACAAACAATACTAATTTCATAAACTTTAATCATACTTTGACTTAGGTATTCCCATCATGATATTAGAAACCCCAAAGATTTGGAGAAATTAAAAAACTGGAGAATAACCCTTATGTCACTAGATGGGGAGACAATTAGCTCATTGACAGAACACATACTCATCAAGTTAGTGACCCCACCTCTACTAATAGACCCATCACCAGTGTCATACCACAAGGATCTGTGCTGGGCCCTTTACTGTTTGAAATCTATTTCTCGGAAGTGCAGGTTAAAGCAGATGGCCTATGGCTTACCAAGTTCACTGATGATTGCAAACTGGGTGTAATCACTGAGTCTCCCAGTGATGTTAACATATCACAAGAGGGGCTAACAGGCAAATGACTGGTGCCAAAGCCATGGTATAAATCTAAATGCAAAATGTGCATTATTATCCCCTTTGGCAAAGCAGAATTCCTGGCTAATTACAATATTGACAGCACCCCCCCCCCCCCAAGTTCAAAGCCAGTGGTGCGAGATCTGGGAACACAGGTAGATAGCACCAAGATTCCACAGTGGTAAGGAAAGCCTTCTACATTGCGCATCTCATAAGTAAGGGCATCACATCCAGATCTAAGGATGTTATAACTCCACTGTGCTCAACCCTCACCAGACCATTAATAGAGTACAGTGCTCTCTTTCTGCATGTACCTCACCAGACACCTGCAGCAGCTGGAGAGACCACACAGGTTTCTCACCAAGAAAATACAGGGCCTCCTAATGATGACTTTACATGGGCTGACTGAAATCCCTGGCACTTCACTCTGTATCATATAGGCTGCTGAGAGGAGACTAATGCCTGGTTTACATGTCAGTCTCTGACCCTGCCCTGATGGATATGCTGCACATCCTCAAGTCAAATGGCACAAGAGTCACTCACTCCAGGGAGCTTAACCTAGCCTGTGAAATTACCAGAACTTCCTGGAAAGATGGACACATTTCCCAGAGATTGCTACTACTCCAGAATAAACTTCCAATTCTCATGAAGCAGAACTCCTTACTGACCCTATTCAAGTGTATCCTGGACAAATGGATAGCAGACTGCAAATTCACTCTGGGGGTGGCACCCATGTTCCTCATGAACAGGGTAGTTGGTGTTTATCATAGACTCACTCTGCAAACGGCGTCCCTCTAACCAAGGACAACTGAGGTTAACTCAGGATTAACGTGGCCAGGCTTGTAAAGGCTCTAGAGCTGCTAGCCTAGTGACCTCCTATAAACCTATGAACCTAAGTTAGTTTTTCTTGCAAAAGACAAAGTTTTTTTATCTAAGTTATACTGAAACACCTTATTTTGTAGTTTACTGAAATGACAAAGCAATGCAGATAATTTTAATACATTTACTGTGAAGCAACTTAACAAAAAGACTAAAACACTAACAAAGCTATACAGATCACACTAACAAAATTAAAAAAAAAATAAAAAATCATCCACGGAAAACAAATATAAGCCTTATGTGGAACCTTGACTTGCAACAGATAGAAAATTGAACATATCAATATAAATATCAACTACTTGATTATTTTTTCCATTTTTTTATCTGCATAAACCAAACAAATATAAAAGCAATATACGGTGCTTGGGTGTTTGGTTGGACTTGCTCCTTCACCTTCATGAGCAAGTAATGGCATTTTATAATACATCTAGCCTAATCCTGACTCTGACAAAATCCCCTGCTAAACCACTCACTGGTCCAGAATTCTAAACTAAATACTCAATTCTAAGTATAAATTTTACAGTGCATTTCATTTCTGGTTACATTGCTTTTGTTATAAACACTTCCAAAGTATTGTTTATCTCACAATTACAGAGAATATTGCCGAAAAAAAATTAAAGTAAAATGTGACAGTGGTATGGGAGCCAATGGAATGCCTCTTACAAAATTACTTATGCACTATCATGTTTGAAAACAGCATACAATTCTCACAGACTAGGTAGAGGTTAGAAGCAAGTATTGCTCTATAGGTACAACAGACCCAATATGCAAAATCTTTAAGGATACTTCTGTCTTTAATGATGTATTCTTACTAATAAATGATGTAAAATACATTGGGCTAATTGAAGCAAAACACAAAGGCTGAGAATCATAAAGATGTTCTGCACTACATGGTGATCAAAACACTACTTACACATCCATTAATGTGCCCAAAGATCATGTAATTGCCTTAACACCATTGCAGGGTTAAATATTAAACCAAACACCTACTTGTTAGGCATTGTGAATTACCCCAACACTAACTGGCACTCTTGCACCTCTAAAAATGGATATGCTCAACATTTCCAGCATTTGGATGGTGCAGTGGTAGCATTGTCGCCTCACAGCAAGAGGTTCTCCGGTTTGATTCTCGGCTGGGGTGCCTTCTGTGCGGAGTCTGCATGTCCTGCCTGTGTTCGTGTGGGTTTTCTCCAGGTGCTCCAGTTTCCTCCCATGTTACAAAGACATGTGTCTGGAGCGTTTCTCCCTGGGCCTCTGCTGAAAACTGTCTTTGTTCCAAGTCGGACTTTCCCAGTTAACAAATGTTAAATAAATAAATAAAATAAAAATAAATTTCCTAGCCTTTTTTAATAGTGCTACACTGGATGCTCTCATATCCTTGTCCCGTTCACACCAACCATGCTTCCTCCTATACCCCACCCACAACTCCTCAGCCCTGTTTAATTCTGACCACAAAAACTCATCTTTTCTGTTAGTCCTAGTGTGATATCATATCACACTAAGTACTTCTCCAGAACAAACATCTGAAATTCCAAACAATCCTCTGAAAATAGACCCAACTGACAGGGTTGACATTCTCAATTCCAAATTTTACCAGCACTTAAACAGATGCATATAAAAGGCCGCACCCACCCGCACTAAATATAATGGTAATTTCAGGAATACACCTCTCTAGGGGAACTCCAGTACTATAAATAATGTATAACAAGAGAAGGAAAACAATGAAAAACCGTTAAGAAATCTACAACTCCTAGCTCAAGACTACACCGAAACTCTCTAAAGAGTGCTATTAGAAAATATATAGTGAAGTATTAACTTAAAGAACCACTACAGAAAAAAAAACAGAAAAAAAATTTGTTTTATTCTTTCGTTAAGATAAACTCAATCCAACCTGCCTAAAACGGGTTAACCACTGCTAACTTAATTTAATTTTTTTGTAATTTTGAATTGCCTCATGAGGCTATAAATCCTAATCAGACTGCTTCCTTGAAAAATTAAATCCATCTGTTAATGCAGCATGAAGTCACAGGCTAAGACATTACACTGCCCTACTGTAATTTGTCATAGCCAAGTCTCATTCACCTTGTTACTCTTGAGCCCTCGGTACAAATATCACTGAATGGACTGCATGACTCTTACAAATGTTCATTCTCATGCTGTGTTACAAATTCTGCTGAAACAGCTTCCAGAATTGTTAACAAATTGCTGAGATAACAAGAGTTTCACAAAGTGAACTTTTTTTAGTTTAATTTCCTACCCAAGCCACTCCTATTTTCCCTCCTCTATTCGGCTGATGTACATCTCCTGCTTTGCAAAGTTCAGCTAATTAAACACCTAAGCAGACAATATACCTAGCCTGCTGTGCCATTACAAGTATTCCCTTATGTCTCTCCTTGTTCCTGTCATCTGAGCAGCACTTTCATAAAAAATGTTATAAAATGCCTGTGTCAATTCTGAGAATAGGCAAATCTAACCTTTCCTGAAAATGTGGCCGTTAAAATGTTCAGGTTGTATGTTATTCATACTGACTGTTCACTCACATGGTCATCTTAACATGTAGTAATACTGTTTTAGCATGAAGTAAACTGTATTATTTCATGGTTCAGTGTGCTTTGTAATGAATACCTCACAGATCTCTTATGTGAACCTCTGCTTTCTGCATGTATTTCCTTAGTGTGTACATCTCAGTATATGTTATATACAGTTTATGTTAAGGAATATTTTGGAAGTTATTCACTGCATTCCTTGTAAGATACACACTTGAATGGCAATTACTACTGACCATACCTGTGTACACTTTTGTCCAGCTCAGTTAATGTTAATAGTGATTCACAATGTACACTGAGATTTTTGTTACTGTACAGTCTAAGAAAATTTAACATGAAGTCCCTTGCTGTGTATTAACTTTATCTAGTCAAATATGCACCTTCCCTGTGTTGAAAAGTAGCTGTAATATATCTTCCCCATCCTATTGGTCTCTTGACCAGTATGTTACACTCTATATGCCAGTTGCGTAGTTTCCCTGGCTGCCAGGTTTCCGCATTCAGGAAATTACAGAAAATCTGTTCTACTTTGTAACTCTTTGCTAACTCCTTTGTACTGGCTATAAACCAATTACTCTCTGTGATTACCTGACAAGAATTCGAAAAAAGCGCAGTAGGAGGGAGAACAAATATAATCCAAAGATGTATTTATTGAAGTAAAATAATTCCACAACCACGCCAGGAAAAAGAAGACATAAACCATAAACGCTTTGTAAAATCAAATGCGCATTTTCGTCTCATTAATTAGACTTCATCAGATGCGTAAAAAATCACGTTAGTAACACCATTTTTATACTCTCCATAAATTAATTAGTTAATCAACCTATAGAAATCCTGGGAAATAAATACATTAAAGTAATTTAAATTCATCTCTCCATTAAAAACTACAAAAGGGAACATCATAAAAAATCTTTAAAAACAAGTTTCATAAGAATAAATAATTAACTAGATTGTATATAGATAACATTTTATAAATTTTAATATATAAAACCAATAAAAAAAATGTGATGTTAAAATGTTGCATTAAAGAAAAAATATATCCTAGTCTTATGTATAAGGAAGCTAATGCCATCTAGTGGTTGTTTTGTTTATTACATTTTACTAGTTCATAATCAGATCTTAATTTCAGTAGAGGTTTTATAGAGATAAAATCATTTAAACCTGGGGTGTGGTCAGCTTGGAGAGTTACCTGCAACCATAACTCTCTAAATTCAATTGTGTCCTCCCATGGACCACCCCTTATATTAATTTTAATCTGTTCTAAAACCATGAACCCAAAGTTAGCTTCCATACAACTTTTGCAATGTCTAAAAAGCGCATTAGTTTCTTTTCTTGATGAAATTTCATATGTATGTTCGTATATCCTCCTTTTTAGCATTCTCTCTGTCTTAACTATGTAAAAAGAGTCGCAATTTTTGCAAATAGCAAGGTAGATAATTCCCTTAGTTTCACAATTATAATGTTCTGTGTTACAAATCCATTTTTTCCTGCTTTCCAAAAAATGCCCGTCTGTGTTAAGTATATATGAACATTGATTACATGAGCCACATTTAAAAAGGCCTTTCCTACTTTTTTTAGAGTCCTTTGCTATTTTAAAATAATTTTTTAAAATACCTTTAATACTAATCAAATTATAAATTAAATAATTATTAGTCAGTGCTACACACAAAAATTACAAATAAATAAAAATAATTACCACAGTTATTTATACCACTGAATTCTAGTGTTAAAGTTTGTTGGAATTTCTCTTCTTCCATTTTGTTATTAGAATCTTTGGGTTTCTCCTTAACATTCATGACAGGTTGAAATTTAGTTATTCTCCCCTCTTGTATTTCTTTTCTTGTTGGAGAAATAAAATCTAATGGATATCCTCTTTCCAAAAACATTTTCTGTAATAAGTCACATTCGGTAATAAAGTCAATATCAGAAGTAGTCATTCTGCTGCCCCTCACAAACTGTCCCTTGACAATATTTTTCTTACAATGATTTGGGTGCACACTTTCATAATGTAAAAAAGAATTGCAGAATGTAGGTTTTCTAAAAATTCTACTTTCAAAATGTGTTCCATTTTTATAAATCTCTAAATCTAAGTAAAGTAATTTATGTTCTGAAATCTTGTGTGTAAATTTTAAAAAACTAGTAGTATTGTTAATAAAGACCATGAATTCATTTAATTTATCTATTCCTGCTGTCCAAAAATGGCTATGTCATCTAGGAACCTGCGATATAATGTCCAACAGTTTTTAAAAACTGAGTTAAGTATAAATTTCTCTTCCCATTTAATAAGCACCAGATTAGCATCGGTGGGGGCGCAGGCTGCTCCCATGGCCACCCCCTGCGTTTGTCGGTAAAACTCACCATTGAAATATAGAAAATTATTCTTTAATATTAAATCCATTAACCAAATACAAACTAACTTTTCTTTCTGTGTTAGTGATTTGTCTTCGTAAACTATTTCTTCAAACATTTCCATCCCTTCTTTGTGTGGTATTGAAGAAAATAAATCAATTATGTCAATAGTTATGAATAAAAGGTTTTCATGATTTAAATCATCTGATATTTCTCTTAGTAAGTCCCAAGAATCTCTTAATACTGTTTTGTTGGCCATCCAAAGTTTTTTTAGTTTGGTGTCTAAGTACTTCGCCAAGGGGTATGTCTTGGAACCTTCTGCTGATATGATAGGTCTTAGTGGGGGGTCACTTTCACATTTATGGACCTTGGGTATACCAAAGATAGTTGGTGTTTTAGGTTTGTCCGTTTTTAGATAAATAAAGGTCTCATGATCAATTAAACCTTCATGTAACATTTCATTAAGACTAATATCAATCTTATTGTACGCTATATTGGTCTCGTTAAGTAAGACATTGGTATACCTAGTATCATCCCATAACAGGGTGTGCATTTTACTTTCATATAATATTTTGTCCATGAAAACTACTCCACCCCCTTTATCTGGTTTCATAACCCTGAGGTTTTGATCTTCTTTTACCATATATAATAGTTATTTTTCTTCATTACTCAGGTTTTCCTTGAAACCTATCTTTTTATATTAGTTCCTTATCTCTGTTTCCAAAACTCTTTTTAGATTCTTCAGTTGGGGATGTAGGGGGGGATTGAAAGTGCTTTTCCTTTTTAAAACATCCCTTCTCTTATCATTATTAATGGAAACAAAATATTTAAATTAATTTTTCTTAAAAACAGTTTAATGTCTAACAAGCTCCCAGTGACATTACCTTTGTTAAAGGGAATAAATTTTAAACCTTTAGAAAATAAGAAAAAAATGCTCTTTCTTTATTGGTACATTGCTAAAATTATATATAGTAAAATTATTATAGATGTTCTTGTTTCCTAATGTTATTATATCTTTGTTGTACACGGGGGGGGGGTCTAGGGGGTAATTCATTGAAATCTCCCCCTCCCCATTCTCCCCCCATTCCTCTGAAAATTTACTCCTTGTGTATTGTTTTTGTTTTAGAGGGGGATAATCCCTATCATAGTCATGTATTTCATCTCTAGGTGGTTCGTTGTTTCTTTCACTGTCCAGCATTAGTGTTTCATTGTTATGTCTGTTAAAATTAAAACTATTATATCTAGGTTTAGGATAACTTATTTTATTTTTATAATCTCTGATGTCCCTTTCTAATTTATTCATTTTCCTGTCAATTAATTCACCACATTTTTTGTCAATTTCATCTCTCAACCCAAAATATTTAGATTTTTCGTCCTCTATGGTGAACATCAGGTCATCCTTAATTTGATCAAGTTCTTCAATTTCTTTATGAAGTACTTCCTGGCACTTAATATTGTCTCTAATAATTAATCTAATCATGTCTAGTCCACATTTATTAAATAATTCTGTCAATTCATTATATAACTCTGAATCAAATGAAACGTTATTAGGGAATTTGTATACCCAAAGACCTTTCCGTACTATTTCCCTTTGAATGCATTCATTTAAATATTCATTTTCAATATTATAAGATCTGTATTTATACATCATTTTATACAGTTTATTCAATTTAGTCTTGTAAGAATCACCAAATGTGTTCGTTCTGCCATGGTAAATGTTAGTTTTAAAAGAATATTTAACCCAAAGTCAGTCCTTAATATCATTAGTCCATTTGTTTTGTTGACTAGCGTTAAGATGAACAGTACCTGTAACTTTGGCTCTAGCGTCTCGTTTGTCAGTGCCCTTTTCAGGGTCCACATCTCCAGAGTTGGTAAATCCACTTGTACCGGCTTGAAGTATCCCAGGAGTGTTGGCCGGATTAGAAGAAGGACTACTTGTTTCTCCAGAGTCGCCGACGTCCTCTGGAATGCCAATAAGCTCCCTCAGATTGTCACCATTCAAAATATTTCCTCCAGTTCCAGGTAGAGGACTCTGAGCCAAGTTCCCGTAAATCCCTACCAGGGATTGGCTGAGGGGGGTCAACAGGTCTATTAGTTCAGTTAGTTGACCAATGAGCTTGCGATTAAGACCGGTTTCATCCGGCCCTCTAAATTCAGTCTGTAGGGTCGTATCCATCTCCCTCATAGCCAAATACCAGGACTAATAAGCAAAAAAAGACCATGAACACTGCACAAAAACCACCAAAAATTCGAAAAAAGCGCAGTAGGAGGGAGAATGAAATAATCCAAAACTGTGTTTATTGAAGTAAAATAATTCCACAACCACGCCAGGAATGAAACAATAGACATAAACCATAAACGCTTTGTAAAATGAAATGCGCATTTTCGTCTTATTAATTAGACTTCATCAGATGCGTAGAAAATCACGTTAGTAACACCATTTTTATACACTCCTTCAATTAAATAATTAATTAATCCACCTATAGAAATCCTGGGAAATGAATACATTAAAATAATTTAAATTCATCTCTCCATTAAAAACTACAAAAGGGAACATCATAAAAAATCTTTAAAAACAAGTTTCATAAGAATAAATAATTAACTAGATTGTATATAGATAAAATTTTATAAATTTTAATATATAAAACCAATAAAAAAATGTGATGTTAAAATGTTGCATTAAAGAAAAAATATATCCTAGTCTTATGTATAGGGAAGCTAATGCCATCTAGTGGTTGTTTTGTTTAGTACATTTTAATAGTTCATAGTTTAGCAGATCTTAATTTCAGTAAAGGTTTTATAGAGATAAAATCATTTAAACCTGGGGTATGGTCAGCTTGGAGAGTTACCTGCCACCATAATTCTCTAAATTCAATTGTGTCCTCCCATGGACCACCCCTTATATTAATTTTAATCTGTTCTAACACCATGAAACCAAAATTAGCTTCCTTACAACTTTTGCAATGTCTAAAAAGTGCATTAGTTTCTTTTCTTGATGAAATTTCATATGTATGTTCGTATATCCTCCTTTTTAGCATTCTCTGTCTTACCTATGTAAAAAGAGTCGCAATTTTTGCAAACAGCAAGGTAGATAATTCCCTTAGTTTCACAATTATAATGTTCTGTGTTACAAATCCATTTTTTCCTGCTTTCCAAAAAATGCCTATCTGTGTTAAGTATATATGAACACTGATTACATCGACCACATTTAAAGGTACCTTTCCTAACTTTATTGGCCGTCCCTTTTCGTTTATTTTCTAAAATACCTTTAATACTAATCGAATTCTTATAAATAATTTTTTGTGGGACACTGCCTAAATTATCTTAGTCAGAAATAGTCACAAATCTTTGCCATTCCTTCAAAAATATCTTTTTACCACAGTTATTTATACCACTGAATTCTAGTGTTAAAGTTTGTTGGTATTTCTCTTCTTCCATTTTGTTATTAGAATCTTTGGGTTTCTCCCTAACATTCATGACAGGTTGAAATTTAGTTAGTCTCCCCTCTTGTATTTCTTTTCTTGTTTGAGAAATAAAATCTAATGGATATCCTCTTTCCAAAAACATTTTCTGTAATAAGTCACATTCGGTAATAAAGTCAATATCAGAAGTAGTCATTCTGTTGCCCCTCACAAACTGTCCCTTGACAATATTTTTCTTACAATGATTTGGGTGCGCACTTTCATAATGTAAAAAAGAATTGCATTATAAAATTTTATCTATATACAATCTAGTTAATTATTTATTCTTATGAAACTTGTTTTTAAAGATTTTTTATGATGTTCCCTTTCGTAGCTTTTAATGGAAAGATGAATTTAAATTACTTTAATGTATTTATTTCCCAGGATTTCTATAGGTTGATTAACTAATTATTTAATTTATGGAGAGTATAAAAATGGTGTTACTAACGTGATTTTTTACGCATCTGATGAAGTCTAATTAATGAGATGAAAACGCGCATTTGATTTTACAAAGCGTTTATGGTTTATGTCTTCTTTTTCCTGGCGTGGTTGTGGAATTATTTTACTTCAATAAATACATCTTTGGATTATATTCATTCTCCCTCCTACTGCGCTTTTTTCGAATTTTTGGTGGTTTTTGTGCAGTGGTCATAGTCTTTTTTTGCTTATTAGTTCTGGTATTTGGCTACGAGGGAGATGGATACGACCCTACAGACTGAATTTAGAGGGCCGGACGAAACCGGGCTTAATCGCAAGCTCATTGGTCAACTAACTGAACTAATAGACCTGTTGACCCCCCTCAGCCAATCCCTGGTGGGGATTTACGGGAACTTGGCTCAGCGTCCTCTACCTGGAACTGGAGGAAATATTTTGAATGGTGACAATCCGAGGGAGCTTATTGGCGTTCCAGAGGATGTCGGCGACCCTGGAGAAACAAGTAGTCCTTCTTTTAATCCGGCCAACACTCCTGGGATACTTCAAGCCGGTACAAGTGGATTTACCAACTCTGGAGATGTGGACCCTGAAAAGGGCACTAACAAACGAGACGCTAGAGCCAAAGTTACAGGTACTGTTCATCTTAACGCTAGTCAACAAAACAAACGGACTAATGATATTAAGGACTGGCTTCGGGTTAAATATTCTTTTAAAATGAACATTTACCACGGCAGAACGAACACATTTGGTGATTCTTACAAGACTAAATTGGATAAACTGTATAAAATGATGTATAAATACAGATCTTATAATATTGAAAATGAATATTTAAATGAATGCATTCAAAGGGAAATAGTACCGAAAGGTCTTCGGGTATACAAATTCCCTAATAATGTTTCATTTGATTCAGAGTTATATAATGAATTGACAGAATTATTTAATAAATGTGGACTAGACATGCTTAGATTAATTATTAGAGACAATATTAAGTGCCAGGAAGTACTTCATAAAGAAATTGAAGAACTTGATCAGCAAATTAAGGATGACCTGATGTTCACCATAGAGGACCAAAAATCTAAATATTTTGGGTTAAGAGATGAAATTGACAAAAAATGTGGTGAATTAATTGACAGGAAAATGAATAAATTAGAAAGGGACATCAAAGATTATAAAAATAAAATAAGTTACCCTAAACCTAGATATAACAGTTTTAATTTTAACAGACATAACAATGAAACACTAATGGTGGACAGTGAAAGAAACAACGAACCAGCTAGAGATGAAATACATGACTATGACAGGGATTATCCCCCTCTACGTAGATCTGAAAGGCTAATAAACAAAAACAATATACAAGGAGTAAATTTTCAAAGAAACGGGGGGAGAATGGGGAGGGGGAGATTTCAATGAATTACCCCCTAGACCCCCCCCCGTGTACAACAAAGATATAATAACATTAGGAAACAAGAACATCTATAATAATTTTACTATATATAATTTTAGCAATGTACCAATAAAGAAAGAGCATTTTTTCTTATTTTCTAAAGGTTTTAAATTTATTCCCTTTAACAAAGGTAATGTCACTGGGAGCTTGTTGGACATTAAACTGTTTTTAAGAAAAAATAATTTAAATATTTTGTTTCCCATTAATAATGATAAGAGAAGGGATGTTTTAAAAAGGAAAAGCACTTTCAACCCCCCCTACATCCCCAACTGAAGAATCTAGAAAGAGTTTTGGAAACAGAGATAAGGAAGGAATATAAAAAGATAGGTTTCAAGGAAAACCTGAGTAAGGAAGAAAAAGAACTATTATATATGGTAAAAGAAGATCAAAACCTCAGGGTTATGAAACCAGATAAAGGGGGTGGAGTAGTTTTCATGGACAAAATATTATATGAAAGTAAAATGCACACCCTGTTATGGGATGATACTAGGTATACCAATGTCTCACTTAACGAGACCAATATAGCGTACAATAAGATTGATATTAGTCTTAATGAAATGTTACATGAAGGTTTAATTGATCATGAGACCTTTATTTATCTAAAAACGGACAAACCTAAAACACCAACTATCTTTGGTATACCCAAGGTCCATAAATGTGAAAGTGACCCCCCACTAAGACCTATCGTATCAGCAGAAGGTTCCAAGACATACCCCTTGGCGAAGTACATAGACACCAAACTAAAAAAACTTTGGATGGCCAACAAAACAGTATTAAGAGATTCTTGGGTCTTACTAAGAGAAATATCAGATGACTTAAATCATGAAAACCTTTTATTCGTAACTATTGACATCACTGATTTATTTTCTTCAATATCACACAAAGGGATGGAAATGTTTGAAGAAATAGTTTACGAAGACAAATCACTAACACAGAATGAAAAGTTAGTTTGTATTTGGTTAATGGATTTAATCTTAAAGCATAATTTTCTATATTTCAATGGTGAGTTTTACCGAAAAACGCAGGGGGTGGCCATGGGAGCAGCCTGCGCCCCCACCTATGCTAATCTGGTGCTTATTAAATGGGAAGAGAAATTTATACTTAACTCCGTTTTTAAAAACTGTTGGACATTATATCGCAGGTTCCTAGATGACATAGCCATTTTTTGGACAGCAGGAATAGATAAATTAAATGAATTCATGGTCTTTATTAACAATACTACTAGTTTTTTTTAAATTTACACACAAGATTTCAGAACATAAATTACTTTACTTAGATTTAGAGATTTATAAAAATGGAACACATTTTGAAAGTAGAATTTTTAGAAAACCTACATTCTGCAATTCTTTTTTACATTATGAAAGTGCGCACCCAAATCATTGTAAGAAAAATATTGATAAGGGACAGTTTGTGAGGGGCAGCAGAATGACTACTTCTGATATTGACTTTATTACCGAATGTGACTTATTACAGAAAATGTTTTTGGAAAGAGGATATCTATTAGATTTTATTTCTCAAACAAGAAAAGAAATACAAGAGGGGAGACTAACTAAATTTCAACCTGTCATGAATGTTAAGGAGAAACACAAGATCTGAAGTTGGGCACACCTGTTCTTGGGTTACTCAAACATACTCAAACCATGCCCTACTTCAGCTGATTACTTGCCAAGCAAGTATCTTAAAATACCATCCGATAGCATTGCCTATCCTGTCTCAATCCTTATAAATTGGGCAATCCAGGAATCCCACAATTCTTCTCCCTGGAAAAAGTCACACATTATCCCTCTGCACAGAGGAAGAAATTCAAAAGACATTACTAACTTTAGACCTATACAAATCTCATCGCCCCTCCACAAAATACTTGAAAAATGTATTCAAAAAAATTGTTAAACTATCTCCTACAGGAAGAGCTCCTATCCTGCATACAATACGGCTTCCATCCTTTCCATAATACTATTTATTTATTTATTTGGTACTTGTTTACCAGGAAAGTCCAACTGGGTCATGAGCTACCTATTTTCAGTTGAGGCCCAGGGAGAAAAGCTCCAAATACATACGGTTAACACAACGAGAATTAGACAGACATAATAAAGTCATAACATTCAAGAACAACATTTGAAAAACCACACATTAGTTTGTCAGAATAAAAACTCAACAGACATAACAAAGTCATAGTGTTCAAGCATAAATTATATGGAAAGCCTGATAACAGGAAGATGCAGCATTATTTACATAATAGATCATCATAATGGTTATTAATATTACAAAGGTCATGAAATATGGTAACAGATTATACTGGTGAAGGCGTACGATAGTATGAGTAGAAAAGGGTAGGGCGTGACAGAGGGGACAGTAGGAATAGATGTGGAAAAGGTTTTAGTGTAACTTCAGGGGAGTATGTGTAGAGGAAGGGAGGGTAGAGTAAAGTTACTAGTGGGGATAGAGAGAGTAGAGGTAGAAAAAGGTATAAGTGTGCCTCGGCCTGGGCTCATACGGAAGCAAATCCAGGCTTTGTTGAAGTATTCTTTTATAGAGGTTTTGAAGCAGTACAGATTAGTAGCAGTTTTTGTAGTCAAAGAAAGGTATTTCCATAGTTTTGCCACAGTGCAGGACTAAAGGCTTAGGCCTGAGGTTTTGTTACATTTATAAGTTGTGAGGAGATGTTTGTCTTCAGATTTGAGATGTTTATTTGGGACATAAAAGCTGACTAATGGGCTAAGAGCAGGACAAGCTAGTGGGTTGTGGATAATCTTGTATACCATAGCAAGTTGTATGTATTGAAGGTGGAGGGGGAGTTCAAGCCATCTTAGGGAATATAGGGCTTTACAGTGATAAGTTAAAGGGGTTGCTTTTATGGCAAACTTGGCAATTTTGTTATAGCAGCTTTCTAGTTTTTTTCTTAGGGAGGTCTGTAAGTTAGTTAGAATTGGGGCCCCATATAACAGTGAGGGCAAGAAGTGGGTTTTGGCCAGGGTAATTTTGGTAGCAGCTGTGAGGAAGTTTTTATTCCTGTATAGCATGCCTAGTTTTTGGTATTTTGTTTTATACTTTGTATGTGTAAGTTGTATAGCTAAGGAATTATTCCAGTAGGTGTTCTCCTCTTAGGTATTGACTATTTTGACGTTGAACATGGAATAACCAGTGGCGAAGCTCCAAACGTTCATTTGTTTTTTTTAGCAGACAAATTAGCTTTACTGCAAGCATTGCTCTTGGAACTGATACATCAGTCACATGCTAGACTTCTAGTACCTAATTGATCAAACAGACATTATATGGGTAAATCTGCACTCTGTTTGGATTCCATTTTCCCTAGTTGCCTACACACCCTGCATACTCGCCACTAGATGGTGCTACATTCTAAAACTAAAGAGAAATGGGCTCAGATATTATCTAATATGTGTAAAGTACAAGCAATCTCCTGCAATGCAAGTTATCTGGTTTTGTTTCTGTAAATGCAATGATCAGTTTATCAGACATTTCAGTGGCAACTTGCACTCTACTTACAAGGTAGGATTATGAAACAATATGCTAGTTGACTAACCTTTAGCCAACTTGAATATATATATATATATATATATATATATATATATATATACATATAGACACACACACACACATATATATATATATATATATATATATACATATATATATATATATATATATATATATACCCATTTTTCTTATCTCTGTTTCATAGACGTATTCCTCCATTTGCCGTCTTCTCCTACTCCCAGTAATTCTCACTTTTTTCCTCTCGCCTAAGCTGCCTTCTTACCTTTCACTCTTAATAACATTTATTTTTGTTATATTTTAATCAAGTAAAACACTGGTCCCTGAATTCTCACTAAGCTACCCAAAGAGCGACTGTAGTAATAACATCACCTGAAGAGTTCATTTACAACTCTAGAGGCCACCTCTGAGCAACTGCGTCCGACAGCCCATCCTGCTAATTGAGACTTTTTTCCTCCCTTTCATTGTATATACAAATGGACTTTAATATTTTGCCTTTTGTGCCTGTTTCAATTTATTTTCAGTGTGTTAATTTCTATGGCACATCGTACATCACCACCGCCCTAAGCTAACCCACCTTTCACTCCCGCAGTTAGCTTCTTTTCCCCTGCCCACTCCACCTCCCTAGTCACTTTTCTGTATTTCTGGTATGGAATAGACATTTATTCCACAATATCATTGCAGGACTGCCATTCCTTAATCCTTCATAGCTTCCTACTGTTCATGTACCCATAGACTATATCTTTTCATTCTATTTTTCCTCCTAACCTACTTGCCTGCATTAAACCTTACAAGAGTTCTAGACCTTAACACTTTCCCTGCCTTTTCCCTGTTATGGTATTTCAACACTTGCACAACACTCTCCTGTACCTATACACTGCACTACACTTACCTGTCTCACTGATTGTTTTTTGCAGCTAATCACTGTTCAACCTGGGCCAGCCTGCTCCACTCGCCCCCGCTATGCTTGGGCTCACTCCATTCCCCTACACTACCCCCATTCCCACCCACCCTTGGATCAATTACATTTATTTTCACCATAATCCCTCCACATCCTCTGCATCATCCAACCAGCTATCCCTCACCCATTTAGCAATTAACTCTATTCCCACCTTAACATCCACTGCATTTAACTAAATTTAATCACAAGTAATCTAGTATCCCACCCTATTCACACTTACCACACTCTCTGTCCATTTTACATACCATATCTCATAATAGGTTCTTCTCACTCTATGTCCTCTATCCGCACACTAATCTCTCTAATTTGCCCCCTCACCCTATTTCTTTGTCTCCTATCTCAAATAACATCACTACATATAACTATCACCCCCTCAAAACATCACATCTACAACGGCCTCACATTCCACAGCTCTCCCTAGCTACTCAGATATATCCTCCAGCCTGTACTTACTCAACACACTATTACACACCAAACTAAAACTACTTCCACTCCAAAAAAGCCTCTGCAATAGTATATCTACCCATAAACTATCAAAAAGATACCTTCTATCCTTTCCCTACTTATTCTAGAATACCCCTATGCGGAGACATCCACCCAAACCCAGGACCCAACACACTGAATCTCAACCTTCCTAACCCGTGCAAATCACTAAATTTCACAACAATTAATCTCCAAAGTGTCAGGAATAAAATACCAGAGTTCCATGCCTGGTTATCTCTTAATAAACCAGATATATTAGTTGCAATGGAAACCTGGCTAAAACCCTACATAAAAGATACAGAATTATGCCTGCCTAAAAGCTGACAGACCCCTTAAAAAAGGAGGAGGCACTGCCAAACTCTTTCCTAACAGTTGTCCCTTATTCCAACCCTATCCCATAGTTCTCTACAGCCGAGATACTTACATCTCTGCTCAAACAGCTTATCTTACAGCTTACCTCGACTTGGCCAAGGCCTTTGACACAATCCCCACTGTTACATGAAGGTTTAATTGATCATGAGACCTTTATTTATCTAAAAACGGACAAACCTAAAACACCAACTATCTTTGGTATACCCAAGGTCCATAAACGTGAAAATGACCCCCCCACTAAGACCTATCGTATCAGCAGAAGGTTCCAAGACATACCCCTTGGCAAAGTACGTAGACACCAAACTAAAAAAACTTTGGATGGTCAACAAAACAGTATTAAGAGATTCTTGGGACTTACTAAGAGAAATATCAGATGATTTAAATCATGAAAACCTTTTATTCGTAACTATTGACATCATTGATTTATTTTCTTCAATACCACACAAAGAAGGGATGGAAATGTTTGAAGAAATAGTTTACGAAGACAAATCACTAACACAGAATGAAAAGTTAGTTTGTATTTGGTTAATGGATTTAATCAAAGAATAATTTTCTATATTTCAATGGTGAGTTTTACCGACAAACGCAGGGGGTGGACATGGGAGCAGCCTGCGCCCCCACCTATGCTAATCTGGTGCTTATTAAATGGGAAGAGAAATTTATACTTAACTCAGTTTTTAAAAACTGTTGGACATTATATCGCAGGTTCCTAGATGACATAGTCATTTTTTGGACAGCAGGAATAGATAAATTAAATGAATTCATGGTTTTTATTAACAATACTACTAGTTTTTTAAAATTTACACACAGGATTTCAGAACATAAATTACTTTACTTAGATTTAGAGATTTATAAAAATGGAACACATTTTGAAAGTAGAATTTTTAGAAAACCTACATTCTGCAATTCTTTTTTACATTATGAAAGCGCGCACCCAAATCATTGTAAGAAAAATATTGTCAAGGGACAGTTTGTGAGGGGCAGCAGAATGACTACTTCTGATATTGACTTTATTACCGAATGTGACTTATTACAGAAAATGTTTTTGGAAAGAGGATATCCATTAGATTTTATTTCTCAAACAAGAAAAGAAATACAAGAGGGGAGACTAACTAAATTTCAACCTGTCATGAATGTTAAGGAGAAAACAAAAGATTCTAATAACAAAATGGAAGAAGAGAAATACCAACAAACTTTAACACTAGAATTCAATGGTATAAATAACTGTGTTAATTTTTTTAGGAATGGCAAAGATTTGTGACTATTTCTGACTTAGATAATTTAGGCAGTGTCCCAGTGTCCCACAAAAAATTATTTATAAGAATTCGATTAGTATTAAAGGTATTTTAGAAAATAAACGAAAAGGGACGGCCAATAAAGGTAGGAAAGGTACCTTTTAATTTGGTTGATGTAATCAATGCTCATATATACTTAACACAGATAGGCATTTTTGGAAAGCAGGAAAAAATGGATTTGTAACACAGAACATTATAATTGTGAAACTAAGGGAATTATCTACCTTGCTGTTTGCAAAAATTGTGACTCTTTTTACATAGGTAAGACAGAGAGAATGCTAAAAAGCAGGATATACGAACAAACATACGAAATTTCATCAAGAAAAGAAACTAATGCACTTTTTAGACATTGCAAAAGTTGTAAGGAAGCTAATTTTGGTTTCATGGTGTTAGAACAGATTAAAATTAATATAAGGGGTGGTCCATGGGAGGACACAATTGAATTTAGAGAATTATGGTGGCAGGTAACTCTCCAAGCTGACCATACCCCAGGTTTAAATGATTTTATCTCTATAAAACCTTTACTGAAATTAAGATCTGCTAACTATGAACTATTAAAATGTACCAAACAAAACAACCACTAGATGGCATTAGCTTCCCTATACATAAGACTAGGATATATATTTTTTCTTTAATGCAACATTTTAACATCACATTTTATTATTGGTTTTATATATTAAAACTTCATAAAATTTTATCTACACACAACCTAGTTAATTATTTATTCTTATGAAACTTGTTTTTAAAGATTTTTTATGATGTTCCCTTTTGTAGTTTTTAATGGAGAGATGAATTTAAATTATTTTAATGTATTCATTTCCCAGGATTTCTATAGGTGGATTAATTATTTAATTTATGGAGAGTATAAAAATGGTGTTAATAACGTGATTTTTTACGCATCTGATGAAGTCTAATTAATGAGACGAAAACGCGCATTTGATTTTACAAAGCGTTTATGGTTTATGTCTTCTTTTTCCTGGCGTGGTTGTGGAATTATTTTACTTCAATAAATACATCTTTGGATTATATTCATTCTCCCTCCTACTGCGCTTTTTTCGAATTTTTGGTGTTTTTTTGTGCAGTGGTCATAGTCTTTTTCTTGCTTATTATTTAACAAGACCATTACTACCCTATTATCTATCAAATGGAACTTCCTCAAAGTCCTCCCCTTAACTGATGCTGTAAATGAATTCAAAACAACTTTCCTGAATATCCTAAACGGAAGAGACTAAAAACAAAGAATGCAATTTGGCTATCCGAAAAGAGTAGAATGCTAATGCAGGATACAGAAAAAGCATAGAAGGAATGGCAACAATATAAAACACCACAATATCTTGAAAACTTCTGGATGCTTTGCAATTGTACTAAAAAGCAAATAAAGCCAAAAAAGTTATACTACAATAACTTTCAAACTAACAGTAATAATAGTGAACATAACCCTAAAAAAGTCTGGGCAGCCATTAAACAAATCCAGCATCTAGGCCAAAAATTCAACCCTAACCTCTCTCCCAATAACTCATCACTTGAGACCGCAATACAATTCAACTCTTATTTCATACACAGTATAGCAACCCTAGACAAGGATGGATACCCTAATGATATAATCCTAACCCTTCTCAACAGCCAAGTTTCATCTTCAAATCTGTACCCACATTCTATATAAAACTACTCTGAAACAAAAAAAAATTGCTTAACTCTAATTTTGTGCTGCAATAAACTTGGATTTTATCATTTTACTGCTGGCTGCTTTGTGCTTGAGTCAACGTGGATTTTGGTTACTTTTTACAAGTTGATATTTGGATCTGATGTTGGGCACACCTGTTCTTGGGTTACTCTTAAACATACTCAAACCATGCCCTACTTCAGCTGATTACCTGCCAAGCAAGTATCTTAAAATACCATCCGATAGCATTGCCTATCCTGTCTCAATCCTTATAAATTGGGCAATCCAGGAATCCCACAATTCCTCTCCCTGGAAAAAATCACACATTATCCCTCTACACAGAGGAAGAAATTCAAAAGACATTACTAACTTTAGACCTATACAAATCTCATCGCCCCTCCACAAAATACTTGAAAAATGTATTCAAAAAATTGTTAAACTATCTCCTACAGGAAGAGCTCCTATCCTGCATACAATATGGCTTCTATCCTTTCCATAATACTATTTATTTATTTATTTGGTACTTGTTTACCAGGAAAGTCCAACTGGGTCATGAGCTACCTATTTTCAGTTGAGGCCCAGGGAGAAAAGCTCCAAATACATACGGTTAACATAAAGAGAATTAGACAGACATAATAAAGTCATAACATTCAAGAACAACATTTGAAAAACTACACATTAGTTTGTCAGAATAAAAACTCAACAGACATAACAAAGTCATAGTGTTCAAGCATAAATTATATGGAAAGCCTGATAACAGGAAAATACAGCATTATTTACATAATAGATCATCATAATGGTTATTAATATTACAAAGGTCATGAAATAAGGTAACAGATTATACTGGTGAAGGCGTACGATAGTATGAGTAGAAAAGGGTAGAGCGTGACAGAGGGGACAGTAGGAATAGATGTGGAAAAGGTTTTAGTGTAACTTCAGGGGAGTATGGGTAGAGGAAGGGAGGGTAGAGTAAAGTTACTAGTGGGGATAGAGAGAGTAGAGGTAGAAAAAGGTATAAGTGTGCCTCTGCCTGGGCTCATACGGAAGCA